>NW_024962268.1:6141801-6296224 GCF_019238085.1 Lagopus leucura | reverse complement strand
TTTCCCTCCAAACTGTTGCTTCCGGTGCTTTTTGTCATGGTTGACTTCAACCATCTGAATCCAAGGCAGACTAAATTGTAAAATTTGACCGGTGAATTTTACTACCTGAGTGTGCTGTTGTGCTGTTGTGAGCCATTAACAACTCTTTTTCAAAATGTTTGTTTTGATGCATCTTTTTAATGCTCAGAGTAAAAACAAAAATAATAATTATCACCTTTACTTTGAAGGAGTCTAAGTTTGGAAAATCTGTGTGGAATGCATAGTCCTGTGATATGCTGAATTTTCTCCAACAGGAGACAAGATGCTTCCTCTTTTCTTCCTGTTGCAGTTTCCTTGTTTTATGTGCAGAGATTTTGCACTGGAAGTGAGCAAGTCAATCTAATTAGAAAGAAGTTCCCTCCAGTATCTTGCAGAGTCCTTTACTGCTTCAGTCACTGATTGGACTCATGGTATGTTTTACAGAATCACAAAGTGGTCGAGATAGGCAGGGACCTCTGGGTCCAGCCACTGGTCAAGCAGAGACATCCAGAACAGGGTGCCCATGCTTGTGTTCAGGCAACTTTTGAAGATCTCTTAAGAGGCAGCTTGTGCCAGTGCTCTGTCACCTGCACAGCACAGAAGTGCTTCCTGGTACTCAGAGGGAACCTTCTGTGTTCCAGTTTGTGCACACAGCTTCTTGTCCCAGTCCAAGGCACCACTGTGAAGAGCCTGGCTCCATCTTATTTGCACTTTCCCTTCAGGTAGATGAGACATTGGTGAGATCCCTTCTCTCAGCCTCTAACAGGAGAGATGCTCAATTCCTTCCTTCCTTCGTCTTGATGTGACTGTCTTTTGGATTATTTCCAGCATGCCCATGTCTCTCTTGTACTCAGTGGCCCAGAACTGGAAACAGCACTCTAGATACATCCTTCCCAGTGCTGAGAGGAGGAGAAGGATCATCTCTTGATCTGCCGGCAGTACTTTGCCTAATGCAGCCAAGAATACAGTTTGCTGCTTTAGCATCATGGCACATTACTGACTCTTGTTGACCTTGGTGTCTACCAGGACCTCCAGGCACTTTTCCACAGCTCTGTTTTCCAGTCCAATTTGAGGTTATTCCTCCCCAGATGCAAGAGTGTGCTTCTCCTTGGTGAACTGCACGAGGTTCCTGTCAGCCCGTCTCTCTAGCCTATTGAGTTCCCTCTGGATGGCTGCATGGCCATCTAGTGAGTAAGCCACTGCCCCTACTTTCATTTTGTCCATGAATTTGACAAGGATGTGTTTTGCCCCATCATCTAGATTGTTAATGAAGAAGTTAAACAGGTCTGTACTCACTATAGATCCCTGGGGTGTTCTTCTCATTACTGACCTCCAGCAAACTAGACTTTGCACCACTGATTGCTACTCTCTGGGTCCTTCTTGTGACTAGAAGTGATTTCTCTGTCACCTTCTTAAGGATTGAGGTGAGTCTGACAGGTCTCTTCCTTGTGTCCTCCTTGTTGCACTGGTTGTCTGAGCTCAATATTAAATGGAAGGCAAGTGTGAGTAGGGAAAATTCAGTCTTAGTCTTTCTGTAGAAGTCTGTAGTTTGGATTAAACTCAGTGTGACTTGACTTGGTTTTTGAATTTCCGTTGCTGATTCAGGATATTCTTTCACTCAGTCATGGACTCCAATAATGTGTTTCTATCTGATGCTCTAAGGAGAGTAGAGTGGCAATGATGTAGAAAAGCGAGTTTTTCTTTCTATTGTAAGGAGGAAATTTTCATATTGTTGCAAGTAAAACTCTTTCCATTAGATCTAATGTTAAGTTTACATTTTTTTTTTCCTTACACTGTGTTTCTTAAAGAGATGAGAAAAATTTGACCTAGTTTGTGTGAACTGATTTTCATTTATACTAGTATTAGCAAAAATTGCTTCTGCAGGAGAAGCTTTGTTGTTTGTTACTTACTCACTGGAGTAGTAATGTATCAAATGGATAGTTTTGAAAATATCCCTAAGCAGCTAAAAAACAATTTCTCATGCCAGTAGTTTATTTGTACATCCTAGTCTTTAATCTATGAAATTACAGGTGATAGAAAACTGTGCTAGGGGACATATATTGCCATATCTGTTGCTTCCTGGCGGAAGAACCTACTGGGGATGTCAAGATTGGAGAAAGTCTGGGCTGTAGTGATCATGCATTAGTAGAATTCTGAGTCTTGAGATATATAAAATGGGTTTGAAGTAGAATCAGGATCCCAGTGCTCAGAAAGGCAAACTTTTGGCTCTTTAGGGTACTGGTGCATGTAATCCATTGGGAAACTTGGAAACTGGCATCCCCAAATCCTTCTCCTCATGGCTGCTCTCAAGCCATTCTCTGCTCAAAGTGTATCTGTGCTTGTGACTGCCCTGACCTAAGTGTAGGACCTTGCACTTTGCCTTGTTGAACTTCATGAGGATGTTGCTAAGCTACCACATATCTAATTTGAAAGTTACGGCAGTTAAGTGAGTTTCCCAGGGTCTGAAAAAGGGGCACATAACACCTATTTTTGGCAAGGGGAAAAAGGAAGATCCAGACAACAACAACAGAGTAGTCACTCTCATCTCTACTGAGCAAGGTTGGGAAGCAGATTCTCCTGGAAACTATGCTATGGCATGTGGAGAACAAAGACGTGACTGGGGATATCCAGCATGGCTTCACTAAAGGCAAATCGTATCTGACAGATTTGGTGACCTTCTGCAGTGGGGTTACAGCTCTGGTGGATAAGAGAAGAGCAGCTGAGCTACCTGATCTTGTGCAAGTAGTATTTGATGCTGTTCTGAAGGACATTCTTGTCTCTAAACTGGAGACATGTTGATTTGATAAATGGACCACTCAGTACATAAAGAATTGGCTGGATGGTCGCATTGAAAGAGTTGCAGTTAGTGGCTCAATGTCCAAGTAGAGACCAGTAACGAATGGTGTTCCTCCGAGGCTGGTATTGGAACTAATGCTGTTTAACTTGTTGGTGACATGGACAGTGAGGTTGAATAGCCATCAGTATGTTTGCACCAAGCTGTGTGGTATTGTCAACGCACTGGAGGGAAAGGATGCAATCCAGAGGATGGAAGCCCTGGGAGGCTTGAGAGGTGGACCCATGTGAATCTCATGAAGCTGAACAGGACAAAGGGCATAGTCCTGCACCTGGATTGGGGCAATCCCAGACATCAATTCAGATTGGGTAATGAATGAATAAATTGTAGCTGTGATGATAAGGTTTCGGAAGTGTTGGATGATTTAAACATAAATAAAAATTGGACATGAATTGGCAGTGTGCTTGCTGCCCAGAAAGCCAATGGTACCCTGGACTGCATTAAAAGAAGCATGACCAGAAGGATGAGGAAGGTGATTTTTTTTTTTTTTTTTTTTTTTCCTCCTCTGCTCTTATGAGACCCCACCTGGAGTAGTATGTTTAGCTCTGGTCCTCCAGCATTAGAAGAATGTGGAACTCTTGGAGTGCTTCTGGATTAGACTATGAAGATGATCAGTGTGCTGTAGTGCCTCTCTTATGAAGCACAGGCTGAGGGAGCTAGGGTTTATCAGCCTTGAGAAGAGAGAGGTCTGGAATGACCTTAGCATGGTCTTCCAATACCTAATAGGACTACCAGAAAAATCGAATTTTTTTTAGGGAGTGTAGTGATGGGATGTGGATAATAGTTTCAAATTAAAAGAGGAGAGGTTTAGATTAGATGATTATAGAAAGCTCATTACCTGAGGGTAGTGAGGAATTGGTACAGACTGCCCAGAGAAGCTTTGAATACTTTATCCCTGGAGGTGTTCAGGGCCAGTTTGGAGGGGGCCCTGGGAAAACATTGTAGAAGTTCCCCTGCCCATGGCAAGGGAGTTCATACTGGGTGACCTTTAAGATCCCTTCCAACTTGAACTACTGTATGATTCTGTGAAATAACTCCTCCAAGTTTGTTATGTCATGTTGCGTATCAGAGGAAAATACATTTAGTATAAAATTATTTTCCCCAATGTGCAAGGATTGAAAAAAAAACTCCTCAGAATATATCAAGTCCTGAATTAGTTTGAATGCTATATTCTAGCCTATGCTTTTTTTTTTTTCCCCTCTCAACTTGTGTAGTACAAGGATTAGCCTAAGCATTAACTGGAGATGGTAATTTTTTTCCTTAAGGCAGGTCCCTAATGCTGATCTTTTCCATACGTAACAGGAACTGTTGTGAAGCTATGAAGTTCTGTGGGGCCAAAACTTAATCTTATGAATTAAAGGTCACGTGGTACAGTCTTTTCCCCAATCTCAAACCAAAATTTACTACAGTTCATCTTAAAAGAAACACATTCACGGACTGTTTATGAATTGAAAGGTCAACCGAATCTTGTGTTTTTTTTTTTTTTTTAAATAAGCGTTAAACAGTTGTGATTATTGTCATATTTTCCATTTGTAGAGTATATCTGTAGTAACAATTCAGAGCATGGTGAATTGGAAATGACTTTCAACCTGAGTGCAGGTGTATCTTATGCTGTCACACCTTAATTTTCTCCACTCTTGCCTGTCAAATGAATACTTGGTGCAGATATTATTAACTATGTTCACTTTTTCTAATTTGTAAGTTGTCTGTCTTATGGTTTTTTTCCACTTTAAAACATGAAAATGAAATTCTTTTTGTCTCTGCTTGCTTCTGACTGCCCCCTAATCTCTCCTATTGGTATTTATCTCTTTTGGGAAGAATCAGAGACTCTGATCCATGAAATACTCATGAAATACTGAACTCCAGTTTCTGTGTATCTGTTCTGTCTTACTGTTGGGCAGAAAAGGTTTACAAAAGTGAACTAAATATGTATCTTCACATTTGTCTTGTGATATATATAAATATAGAGGGGTGTGTGTGTCTATCTAAAAAGATGGGAAAAAAAAGAGATATTTTAAGATCCCTAACTTTAATATCCAAAATGGAAATCACTCTTTCTGCTAAGATCATAAATTTTCTTGTATCAGTCTTGACTCTTGGATAGGAATTAAGTTTTGCTTGCTGAAATTACAGCCGGTGATGAGGCTGAGCTGAGTGCAATAACATACACTATTTTGGAGGGCTTCCTTCCTTTTCTGTCATGAAGTTATTCATTTAGAGAAGAAAGTAGGATCCAGTGTCAAATTTCTCTATTTTTAGGTTGTGTAAAAAACTAATTTGTTGAGCTGCTTGTTGGCAAGTACCTACACTTGCACAGAATCTGCAAGTTGATTCATTCTCCTGTCAATCACTTACTTTCCAGGAATGTGAATTGCTATATAACAAAATTATATATTAAGGTTTGAAGGATAGTAGTCAAGGATGTGTAAACTCTCACTGATTTTTGGAATGAGTGAAGAATGAATGTGTCAAAATAACTTCTTGTAATATGAAATAACTAATTTGGGTGTGTGTTTTCTGTAATTATATCCATCCTCCATTATCTCCAGAAAGTATTTAGTTGCTTTCACAAACCACTCATGGGTAAGATTCTTTGTTCTTTTCATACCCAAATGTATTAATATTACTGCTAAATTAATATTATTGCTTTCCAAGTAGTTGTGTTCATGAATTCATAAATTCATATTTTTGTCTTTATTTTCCCTTTAGTTTGAACTAGACATTCACTGGAAGCATGCTTAAGGAAATCTTTCCTTTTGTCATGGTGGATGAAGAAGGGGAGAATCATGTAGTGGAAAACGAATTTTTCTTCTGTTCCCTGTGAAAGCAAAATGCTAGCTTGTATACATCTCCTGATGCAGTAGGACTGACTAACAAGCATTTTTTAATAGCCTTTCTGAGCCTATAAGGCTTGTTTAATGGAGTATTTCTCAGGAGTTTTGCTACTTGAAATGATCATTGTGATTGCTTACTGCTATCAGTGTGTCTATTGCTATGAGCAGTATGATGATGTTTTTTGGCTTTGTGTGAATTATGTAGTGAAATGATGCTGGTTGTATAATCTTTGTCCAGTAAGTCTATTCAAAAGTAGTGGATGGATTTGGGTTATGAATTTACCAAAATATATTCTTTGAAAATCTGAAGTGCTGGATAACAACGCTTTCCCTACCTTTCTCTTTCCTGCAATACTTGTACAGAACTTCATGAGGCTAGTCAGATTCTGATCTTTCATGCAATAGAAGTATTGAAAAAAGGAACAGAAGTAACCAGATGATCAGAAATGAACAACAAAAGCATTTTCCGCTTCTTTTCTTAATTAATAACTTTTTTTTTTTTAATGGTGCATGACTTTCTGAAGTGTGGTAGGAAAATCCAAGTTGAGTATTCTCATGTTTGGCTTTGCAGCCACAAAAGCACTTGTTGTCTATCAGATGTTGTCTAAAAGAGTTGACTTTGTGCACTCAGTGGCAAAATCTGTCTAGCTGTGAAGAGTTCTGGTTTATAACTCTTCTGAAATGAGTATATCTCAAATGTAACGCATGTGCTTTTTTACTAAATGACCCACTCATCAGGGCTTTGAGTTGGAATCAGTTCTTATAGTTAATTAGGCAGCTTGTGTTTTACTTAAAGTAAAGTATATAGTAATGAAAAAGCTAGAAGTAGCTGCTGTAGATACTTAATTTCTAAATTGGTACTTCTTCCCCTAACTTTTTTATCCACAACAAGATTTTTTTTCTGAAGATTTTAAAAATGCTCATTTCTCCTTCTTCTAAACGTTTAGTTTTGGAGACAAGCTCAGCACTGTGTGCTTGTAGTACTTATGCCACAGTAGTCGCTTTTTTTCTTAAAGAAAAAACTTGAATCTTAGAAACAAGGAAGTGGTTAATGGTCACAGGAAACACTGCATTTGACAGTCAGGTTAAACTGATGTCTGTCTTTTGAGCTAGTGTAACAAAGCTCTCTTTGTCAGTAGGGAGAGAGAAAAGAAGATGGAGGAGAGTTTCATAATACCTAGACAATAATCGTTCATGTAAATATCAGTGCAGTTGGTCATTGTGTATATGGCCCTACAGTTATTGTGTCCTTGCTGCTTCGGATATAGCATGTCACAGATTAAAGCACTGTTCAGTAATTGATGGAGGCAGTCACTGTCCTGGACACGTCATCTGGAGGAGCCAGCATGTTGGACAGTCCACTTGAAGGATGACACTTAAATCTGTGGCTGAACTGAAATTTCAACCTTACGTGGAAGAGGGTGAGACAAAGGAGAGGGAAGTTATTCTGCTCTTGTTAGTTACAAACCAAGAAAGTTGTTTCAAATCACATCATAAAACAACAGTTTCTAAGTGGGATGTGTGTGGAGGGAGTTACTGGCCAGATACGAACTTCATTTAATATGATACTTACATTAGTATTTTTGGTCATGTAAAATTTTGGCTGTACATAGAAAGGCAGTAGGAAGATTTCAAAGGAAAGTTCCACTACCAAAAAGGAAGACAACCTCTTCTCTCCCTTCTACCCCCAAGCAAACCAGGGAAGTAGCTGTATGACCTTAGAGCCATGCATCCTTCAGGGTTTCTTGATTTGCTGGCTTTAAGACCTTGAGAAATCATACCAGCAGTATCTTGGCAAAACTGAAACACAATTCATCTGTTAAATGGTTACATTAGAATGGAGGTTTTAGAGATTGCTAAATCACAGTAGGTATTCTGAAAGGGACAGAAGTTGTCTTATGTGCAATAATAGTAGTCATTAACCTTAGAAATTTTTGGAATTATTAAACTCAGTTTTGTGACTGAGTGCTTTATAAAAATAATATAGTATGTTAGAATCTGATATCCCCCCCAGGATCTTTTTTCTTTAGAGAATGATTTCACTTACCTACCTGAATTTGTTAGATTTTTTTTTTTTTGTATGGAATATGTTTGCTGTTTTGAAAGCAGATGACAAAACCACTCTCCTCTAATTTATGGTCCTCTTTCTGTATTTTGTCACCTGATTTGAACTGGCCCCAAGAAATGTCATCAAGATGAGGCAATGGGTGTGTTCTATATACATCTTGGACTTGCTTCATTATTCCCGCTTACTAGCCAGGGCTACATAGTAAAACTATGTCCTCAACATACCGAGTATAGGGTAATATTCCACAGATGCTCTTCAGGCAGAAAAACTTCTCAGAAGAGGTCCAACTACTTGTAAGCAACCATCTTGCCAATAGCTGTGGCTGCAGACTTTCAATAAAATCTCATGTTAAGCTAAATGAAAGGCGTCTGGTAGGTTAATTAAAATAATTGCTGCGTTTTGAAGGACTCATCTGTTACTAGGAGCTGTATTTCCCCATGAGGTCTGTGGGAGTTTTTGTGACAGTGTGGATGGTATAGATTCTCTCTCAGAGAATGTGCTTCAGCTGTGCCAGAAAAGCAAAGCAAAAAGCACCCTTTAAAGAGGAAGGTCATCTTGTGTAGGTCCTGCACAAACTGTTGTTTTCAGTTGCATTTTGTTAACTCTGTAATTTCTTAAAAATCCATTCTCACAAGTAACAATTGTTTTGAACTCAAGCTTGCTATCAATGCGTATGTTTTGGTTTTGTCTGGTGTAAAATGGAGATGTGATAATCAGTTATAGCTTTTTCTGTATTTTGGCACAGTATTTATATTACTTTGAGATTTGACAGGGGGTATTCATGAGTAACTGTAGAATGGCTCTTGAATTGATAAGTTACACATTACCCTTTCAGTGTCTTCTGTATTTAGTTCTGATGTTAAAGCCAAAGTAATGAGTGGATTTGAAATGATTATTTTCTTATAAGGCCATTTATACCTGTCATCTTGAAAACATTGTCCAATTATTTTTCACAGTTTCGTGTGGTGGATGGTTTGATGAACTCCTTGCTGCATCCTGGTGATTCTTTGATCCAAGTTCAGAAGCTGATTCAGACTCCTGTGCTGTGAATTGGCAGTGGTGGAGTGATTCGGGTAGGTGACTGTCTAGAGATATTGAAGGAGATAAAAGGAATGAAGTGTTTTGAGTACATGTATTGTTTTAGTTGTTCTATGATGTGCTGCTAGTACCTTCTCTTGCCTTTGCATGTAAGATGACTAACCTTTGCTTTAATTGCTTATTTTATTTTATTTTATTTTTTTGTAGCTGGTAGGGAAGGTGTGTGAAAACTGATAACTGGTGGCTTTCTGTCAAGAAGTGTTAGGGGTATCTCTGCAGTGTAACTGTTTTGTTCATGCTTAAATCACAAAACATGTTTTGTGTACTAGGCATTAATGTGTTTGATTTTCTGCATTACTTTTTTTATAGAATGTTATGTATGTGAAGTAGTTAGACATTTTATGGCAGTGTGTTCAGATGGCTCTGAAATAAAACTCAGCAAAAAGCACTTCTGCCCTCAGTAAGCTAACTTAAGTGCTCCCATCTTAGCCGTGAATTAATTTTTTGTTTGTTTGTTTGTTTTTCTTTTTTTCCTTTGCAGTTGCAAGCATGTACTCCTTTGGTTTTCTGTACCCATGTGAATGAAGTTGTAAGTGATATTTTTCTGGGAAGTTGAAACTTTTTTTTTTTTTTTAATTTAAACACCTCTAATTCTGTAGTTCATCAACAGATGCAGTTATCTACTTGTAAAGAATTAGAGACAACGTAAAGTGATAAGGAGTTGGTTTTTTTAGTAAGTTTTATTTAGTAAGTAAAATATGATTGATGTGTTTCAGAATTTTGATCTTAATACATTGCAAAAGGAATTACTGTCTTAGTCCTTACTAGTACTGTGGAGCAAAACACATTTTTTCATCCTGCTCTCTTAATCTTTTTCTCTGTCTCAAGTATACAGGTACAATAACTTAAAGATATTTTTAACTATCCACAGAAAATGCTTAACTTCTGGAGGAGAAATATTTTCATAGGAAAAATATTGTCTTAAATGCAAATGGCGGCTCTGAAAGTGATGCCTCCTATTTTATTATGTTGGCCCATGATGTCAGAGGAGGATGTTGGTGGTATGACAGTAGAGGCTGAACCTTCCCACCAGTATTCCATTCCATTCCAGTATGTTGTTGCTGTGTGACAGATGGCAGTACAGGGGATGGTCTGACAAAATGGTATCTGATATGCGAGTATGTGTGGAGAAAAGGTGTGTCATTGACTTCTTCCACATGGAAAATATGGCACCCACTGACATTCATCAACATTTGTTGAATGTTTATGGAGACCAGCCAGTGGATGTGAGCACAGTGCGGTGGTGGGTGGTTCATTTCTACAGTAATCATGGATCACCTCCACTGGAGCAGATTTTTACAAGTGAGGCATGCAGGCTCTTGTTCATTGCTGGTGAAAATACATAACTAGCTATGGTGACTGTGTTGAAGGAGTATTTTGTAGCTGAGAAGATTTTCATTGTATTGTGTTCTTTTATATCCATTGTAGTTTCCATGGTAATAAGTAGGAGGCAGTACTTCCAGAGAGATGTATATGGAAAAGATGGTTCCATAAGGGAACCATTATGAAATGATAATTTAGTTGGATTGATAGTTGGAAATTTTTTTTTTTTAGATGTGTTTTTGGGACTTATTTTAATAAGACTTATTATGACTTATTTCAATAAAGATTATTAAAAGAAAGCAAGAATACTTATTTTGAACAGATTCCATCTTCTTTAGAGGAAAAGCTTAATTATTTCTTTAAAGTACCTGATATTCTATGTGAGCATTTCAGAACTATTGTTTCTATACATCTTTGGTTATGCAGAATTGTTCAGTGCCATATTTCTCTGCTACACACCTGAGATTTATTTTGCAGTTCTCTGGCTAGTGAGAGATACTGTGAAATAATCATTGGAGAGATATGGTTTTAAAATGTAGATAGGCTGAGACTTCTTCAGTAAGCTTTTAATCTGCTGTTTACTATTAAAGCATCAGTAACAAAGCAAGGACTTCAGGCAACATTGCTCAACTTCTGTTTAGAGACAGATATTTCCTTTGTCATGGTATTCATATTTTTCACATTAGCTTGTCCTAACATGCATGCACAAATAGAATGATTGCAGATGTTTCAGTGTTAAGAACAATTTTATGTTGAATTGTAATCTCATTTTCATAATCCTAATTTCATTGCAAATCTTTTTTTGCCATTGAAGCGCTTGTTAAGTCTTACATAATTCAAATTGAATGGTTAATCTGTAGTTTATTTTTTGTTGCCTTGCTTTTGTTTGCTCTTGTCTATCACTGTCTTTGCACTTAACCGTTGGTTCTTTGGCATACTTGACTAATGAGACATCACCATTTCCAGGGTGAAGGAAATCTCTGTTAAAAGGGTTGTAAGCTTTGTAATAGACTTGTAGCTGCAAGCAGGTTTAGAAAAGTTGAACTGTAAAACTTACAATGGTGAAGTGTGTACTTCACAAGAAATGTAGCGTCTATTTGGAAGAGGCTTCTTGCTGCCAACTGAGTGTATTCAGCTGCTTCTCAAAGTTTTATTTCTGGAAAAGGTGCTTTAATTGTTGTGCAGCTTAATCCAGTTAGTACACCACTGAAAGCTTAGGTCTATCATGAAGGTAATGATTAACCTTGTGTAATTATAGATAGTGAACTTTAAATGAGTTCTTACTTGTATAGAACTGAAATCAATGAAATGAAGTTTAAGAACAAATAGTAAGTGCTGAAGTTCATCATGTTTTGTTGTTGGTTTGTTTTTGTTTTGTTTTTGTTTTTTTTTTTGCAATGTATTCTGCACTTGACAAGTCACTGAAATCTTCCTTGCATAGAGTACTGCAGCTTTCTTTACAGTAGTGTTGTATTTTCTATTTGGTCTTCTGACTATGCTCCAGTTAAATATGCAGTTCTTGAAACCGTGTATTGAGTCAGCTAAGGAAAATCGCAATTCATTGTCTTGATATAAGGACTTACTGAATAAAAGAAACAACACTGGCTAAAGAGAGGCCTTGGTATCCCATCCCTTAAGTATTCTTGTTTTTCCACATGTCCAGTAGTTCTTGGACATGTTCCAGCCTTCTTATATAAGCCATGGGTACTCTGAATCTTGTTGACTTGCTGATTCATTTCTTCTTGTAGCAATAAGCTTTGGCTCAGATTTCTCCCTTCTTGGTTTTATTGACATGTTTCAGCATGAAGCACATATTCCAACATATCTCAGGTGGCTCAGCTGTGAAGGCTAATTCAGTCAGCACCAGGCATGTTTTGTCTTGGCAGTGTGTGTTGGAAGCCTGTCTTTCTGTCAGCCTGCTGTTCCTTGTAATGCAGAAGAGGAATAGGCAAACCATCCTGATAGGTGACATGATTTTTTTGCTCATGGACATTCAGAACTACAATATTTTATGCTGTCTTGCTGAACACTACTTTAGTTTGAGGATTTATAAAGGATAGCAGTTAGCTGGTCATAAATGTGCATGCTGCTAGCAGTCAGTCTAAAACCTGATTAGGTTATCAGAGGATTGGCTTATGTAATAAATTCTTTGGTTGTCACTTGGGCAGAATTAGTTGAAGGAAAACCACATTCATCCTTAATCTGACAAATTTGGTTTTAGTTCTGTGAAAAAAACTATTGGGAAACACCTCCCTTACATTGCATAAGCACTTCTTGGATCTATTTGTCTGCAACTAGCAAATATAAAAACTTATTATACTGGTCTAAGTACATATAGTGGTTTAAGAGGAAAAGTATGCAGAGAATGCTTCTGTCTAACTTGTTAAAATAGCCCAGCTTCCTTTTCCTCTTTCACCTCCTTTTCCAGCTACACTGCCTGGTATGGATAGATATAAGTGCTAACTAATTTATGCAAACAAACTTCCTTTTGACTGTTGTCCTTGAAGTTCTTGGCCTATTCAGCTTGTTGGTCGAGGAATGACTGTGTTCTTCAGCTAAGATGCAGCTTCTCTGTAACTCACAAAACTCATTGGTTGTTTCCTGCCTTATTTGATTCCCACTGGCTCCCCCATGGATTTTTTTTTCTTTTTAATGCAGTTGTACTTTCATCTCCTGATACATTTGCCTGTTAGTGTGAAGATATGATGATGAGGCAGATGCGTTTAGCAACATACTTTACTCCCGATGGTACTATAAGCAACTGTATAGTGTTGTAGTGGACATGGCATCGTTTTTCTGCCAAAGTATTTTATTTTATATAAATACAAATAGTGAAAGTTTACAAACTTTGATTTTATAAGTACATAAAAGTATGAGTTTCTTTCAGTATTTTCATGTCTGGAGGGTCATGCAACACTGATGTGGATCACTGCATAGGCTGATGTGTTTTAGAAAAAAAAGCTAAATCAATATGGGAAACTGAACAGGAGGTGGAAAATGGAGCAGGTTAGTTTTCTAGCTAGTCTACATCTAATTCAGGCTGAAGAAGTTTTAGAACCTGAAGACAGAAGGAAGAATTTGCCTTTGATTTCTAGACAACTAGTATGGGAAGAATACTGTGTGTTTAGAAATACCCGCTCAGTTGTAGCAAGTTGTCAGCCTGCATACTTCGGTGTCATGAGGTGGGCAATGTCTTGAAGTCCATCAGATCATCAAGGGCTGATAAGTAAACCTAAGGGTCTTTACAGAAAGAAGTTTTAGGTACTCATTTAAAAAAAAAAGGAAGAGAAGTTTGCATGTGTTCTATCTAATATTGCTGGTCCTTGGCATGAAGGATGTTAGGTTATCCTCCTTAACTTAGTGGCAGCTATTTGAATGAGATGAGAATTGGATTTTGATTAAAACAACTTTACCTGTTTTTGACTTTTGAGAGGTAGAGGAAAAAAGTTAATACTTCCTCTCCTTTTGGCATTCTCTGGGACCACAGGCTTTAATATGGTCTCCACAAGATAGTGGGCTTGCTCCAAAAAGACTGTGACAACCCAGACAGAGGGCCAGTCCAGAAATGTGGCTGTTCAGGTCTCCAGCTGCAGGGAGTGCCTGAACCTGCTGCTGCGGGAGGAGGGTAGCAGGGCTTCCTGCCACCTGTGTGAGGTGTGAGCAGATGGAGGAGCTGCTCAGCCTGGTGGCAGAGCTCAAGGAGGAGGTGGAGAAGCTACGGGCCATCAGGGAGTGTGAGCGGGAGATCAGCTGGTGGGGTGTGTGGCTGGCATGCTCTAGGGAAGGGTCCCAGGAGATATCCCCAGAAAAGTGGTGGACCCTCTGCCCTGTCATAGTTGGACAGATCTGACAGATGAAGAGGGTTGGAAGAGAGTTCTGACTTGGCATCACAGGCACATCCCCTGCCTGCCTGCACTGCTCCACCAGATCCTACTAAGCAATAGGTTTGAGATGCTGGAAATTGAAGGGGAGGTGAACGGGGAGGTGAGGGAGGATCTGCCTAGGAGGGAGCCTAGGGTGAGGCAGTCACCCCCATGCCTTGAGGCTGGCTCTGTCAGGAAAGATAGGAGGGAAATTGTGGTGGGCAGTTCCCTTCTCAGGAGAACGGAGGGCCCCATTTGCAGACCTGATTGGTAAGGAGGTGTACTGTCCCCCTGGGGCCCATGTTAGGGACATCACCAAAAAACTCCCGGGTCTGGTTTGCTCCTCTGATTACTATCTACTATTGATAGTTCAGGTAGGCAGTGATGAAATCGCTCAGAGAAGCCTGTGAGCTATCAAAAAGGATTTCAGGGGTTTAGAGCGAATGGTTGAAGGAGTGGGTGTGCAAGTGGTGTTATTCTCTCTCCCTTCTGGGATGGTGAAGGACATAGAGCAGTGTAAGAAAACACTTTAAGTGTCTGAAAGATTGATGCTGCCACAGGAGCTTTGGGTTCTTTGACCATGAGGTGGTTTACTCAGTGCCTGATGGCAGCAGACAGTTCTTGCATGTCTCTGGGAGGAAAGCTGATCCTATCCCAGGTGCTGGCAGGGTTTGAGAGAACTTCAAACTAGGTATGAAGGGGGATGGGGATAAAATGATGCTCTCTAGGGTGGAGCAAGTAGTTCAGAAATTTCAACTAGATTTGATGAGGTTGCTATCATGGATACATGGTGGGATGAATTCCATGATTGGAATGCTCTGAAAGCCACAAGCTCTTCAGAAGGAATAGACAAGGTAGGAAGGAAGTGGGTGTTGCCCTCTATGTTAGGAATTGGGTAGATTGTGAAGAGCTGTGCCTGAGTAAACAGCCATGACCAGGTTGAGAATTATGGGTGAAAATCAATCCAGTAAAGGACATCTAGTGGTTGGGATCTGCTACGGGCCACCTGATCAGGGAAAGCCTGTTGATGAGGTCTTCTCTCTTCAACTCTGGGAGGCGTTGCACTCGTGGGCTCTTGTCCTGATGGGGGATTTCAATCACCCGGATATCTGCTGGGATAGTGGCACGGTGGTTGGCAGACAATCCAGGAGGTTTTTGGAGTCTGTTGAGGAGAACTTCCTGATCCAGCTAGTAGATGGACCTACCCAAGGTGAAGCCTTACTGGACTTGGTGCTCATCAGTGCAGAGAAAGGCATTAGGGAGATTAAGACTGGAGGCAGCCTGGGCTGCAGTGGTCATGCCTTGGTGGGCTTGTGATCTGGAGGAATACAGGCATGGCAGAAAGTAGAATCAGGACCCTGAACTTCAGGAGAGCAAAATTCCGGCTGCTCAAGGAACTTCTGGGTGGGATCTTCTGGGAAACTCTCCTTAAGGACATAGGAACAGAACAGAGCTGGCAGATCTTCAAGGACACCCTTCTGAGAGCACAACAGCTCTCAATCTCACAGCAGAAGAAATTGAGCAGAGGTGGGCAACCAGTATGGCTGAGTAAGGGCCTGCAGCTTAAAAAGGTACAGGAAGTGAAAGCAGGGTTGTGTAGCCTGGGAAGAATATGGGGATGTTGTCTGCGTGTGCAGAGATAAGATTAGGAAAGCCGGAGCTGAACTTCGTGAGGGATGTGAAAAATAACAAGAAGGGATTCTTCAAGTACATAAGCAGGAAGAGACAGATCAAGGAGAGTGTTCCCCCACTGAAGAATGAGGATGAAGAGCTGGTTTCCTCAGACATGGAAAAAGCTAAGGTGCTCAGTAACTGCTTTGCCTCTTTTTTCAGACACCTCCCCATGTCTGCCAGGACCCTGAGACTCTAGGTGTGGGTGAGAGGAGCAGATTTTGTCCCAATGTAACAGTGGAACAAGTCCTAGACCTCCTTGTGAAACTGAATGTATGTAAGTACATGGGGCTGGATAATATCTATCCTAGGGTTCTGAGAGAATTGGCTGATATGGTTGCCGAGTCACTGTTCATCGTATTTGAAAAATCATGGCTGTCTGGTGAAGTCCCCGGGGACTGGAAAAAGGGAAACAGAACAGAGCTTTTTTTAAGGAATGGAGAAATGGAGAAACGAGCCAAGGAACTTCAGACTGGTGAGCCTCACCTCTGTGCCTGGGAAGATCACAAAGCAGATCCTCCTAGAAGCTTTGCTCAAGCACAGTCAAGGTAAAGAGGTGATTTGAGACAGCCAGCAAGCTTCACCAAGAGCAGATCTTGCCTGACCAACCTGGTAGCCTTCTGTGATGGAGTGAGAGCATCAGTGGACAGGGGAAGGCTGATGAGTGTCATCTGTCTGGACTTGTGCTAAGCCTTTAACATGGTCCCTCACCACATCCTCTCTGAACTGGAGAGCTATGGATTTAAAGGGTGGACTGCTGGTTTAAGAACTGGTTGGCTGGTTGCAGCCAAAGGGCTGAGATCAAATGATTCTGTGATTCTGAGATTCAATGATTCTGCATCAGGGTGGAGGCTGGTCACAAGTGTTGTCCCTCAGCAGTCAGTCTTGGGAGTGGTGCTCTTCATCAATGACACAGACAATGGCATTGAGTGCACCCTGAGCAAGTTTGCAGACAGCACCAAGCTTAGCGGTGCTGTTAATACATTGAAAGGAAAGGAAGCCATCTAGAGGGACCTAAACAGGCTGGAGAAGTGAGCCCATTTGAACCTAATGAGGTTTAACAAGGCCAAGTGCAAGGTGTGGGAGATGGAGAGTTCGGCCCGACCTTGTTGAATGTCAACTTGCTTATAACACAGGGCTGGGAAAGGGAGATGAACAGAATAAACAGGGATTTTTTGTAGAAGGTATAAGCTAAGCTCTCTGCTGTTTATAAAGAGTTGTTATGGAACTTGCTTGCTTTTTAGCCAATGGATTGTTAGTGGAAATGTATTAAATGTGCATGTTAGAATATAAAAGGTTTGTTTAGAAGAAGACAGATAAACAGCAATAAAGAAATCTTCCATGCATGAGAACCCTGTGCTGTGTTGCTAGCTTGGGACAGTCAATACCCAAACAGGGACCGAGCAGGGAATTGACCTGCCTTCAAGACTGACCAGTCTGGAGTGCGTTGAGACAAATGCGGGGTTTGTTGAGACTAATGTGGAGCATGCTGAGTTGGGGCAAACATACCATGCTGAGGCAAACACGGCAGGCATTGAGAAAAACATGGAGAGCCTGTACAGGCATTGAGATAAACAGCAGACCGAGGATTCATTGTCCCTAACAACTCTGATTGCCTCTCACTGGATGAAGGTAAGCATGCATACTATGGGGAACAAAATGACCTCAGAACAGAAAAACATCCTAGTTGCTTTTCAGTCTTTTCTTAAACAATGGGGGGGTGTCAGTATCTCCCCACAACCTACGGCAAATGCTTGCATGGGCCACCAGGAAGGATCCCTCCAGACAGTTTACAACCCAGGGTCTTGGGAAGGAATTGAGTGAAACTGTGGGATGCATCCTCTAAAGGTGATAAAGTGGTGTCTAGGTTGCATGAAACTTGGAGAAAAATTTTTGAAGCTTAAAAAAGTCATATGGGCTCATGGTCAGTCACTCCCGGTCTGTCAAAGGGTGAAGGAGCTGCAGGGTCCTCCTCAGACTCACCTGCTGTGCCAGCTACTTCCTTGTTACCACTGTTGCAGGCGGGGGGCTCACTGCCTCCCTTCCTGAGGGCCCCATTGATCCCTTTGATCTTGGCCTAAAAGACTCTGATGAAGAGCTGGATCTGTCTCTCCTGATCCACACAATGCGTAGGTGCTTGTTGAGAGGGAGGCTAGGAAATCTGCTAGAGATGCAGGTATGTTAAGGGCATTCCCTATAATGGTTGCCCCAGATCAAGGACCACAGTGGGAGGCTATATTGTATAGTAAGTATCCTGCAAGATTTACAGTGTACAGTAAGACTACGGCATCAGTGCCCTGTATACTGTCAATTTGATTCAATCCATATGTGATAGCTCCGTTTTTACACTGCACGATTTTAAAATGATGTGTTGTCTTATCATGACCAATATGCAGTATACTATGTGTGAATCAAAATTGAGAGGATTGGCACAGGCACAGGTGACTGAAAATTGAGCACTGCTGCAAAGAAATCCGCTCGAGGCTGTAGATGTGAATGCTTTGATGGGGGAGGGTGATTTCTCCACTCCAGCTCTGCAGGCCTGAATCCCTGCAGAAGGGTTACAGTAAGTTCAGCATCTGGCAATGTGTGCCCTCCAGTCTGTGCCAGAGGCAGGGAGCAAAGACAGCCGTTTGTGAGCATTAATCAGCAGCCCCAAGAACACTATATGACGTTTCTGGATAGGCTTAAAAATTTGCTGGAAAAGCAGGTCGATAATGCACAGGCGACAGCTCCCGTATTTCAACAGCTAGCAATTGAAAATGCAAACACTGACTGCCAGAAGGTGTTACGTGCTCTAAAAAATCCCACTACTGGGCAAATGATTAATGCGTGTATGGATGTTGGCACATATCAACACCAGGTTATGCTAGCAGCCCAGGCATATTTGTTGCAGTATCCCTTAACCAGCAGCATGGATGTTTTGGTTATAACCAATTTGGGCACTTTCGCGCAAAGCGTCCATGGAAGGGCAGTAAATCACAACAATTATGTCTGAGATTCAAAAAAGGCAACCACTGAGTACGGGATTGTTGGTCGAAATATAATATCAATGACCAACCGCTCCTTCCAGTGGGAAACTACTGGAGAAGCACGATGGCAGGGTCGCACAATGACAGCAAATTCCCCTCAGGTGGCTGCCGCAGCTTGTATGCCAGAAGCCATAGCAGCATCGGGGTGGACTTGGCCACATCCTCAGACACAATCTTAAATGATACCACTGTCACCTTACCCCCCACAGGTATTTATGGAACTCTGGGGAATGGCATGGCAGCACTCTTAATTGGACAGTCTTCTGCTACTAGATATAGACTAAGTATGACATGCTACACTACAGAATTGTGCTAGTATAGACTTCTGTTAATTCAGGGTCAGAGGTGTCAGGATTCCAGTGGCATGTGTTGTATGAATTTGTCAGATCATTCAAATTCAGTACATAAAAGCATTCAAGATTTACAGAACTGAGTTAAGAAATTAGAGGTTGATGACGGGTTGGATATATTTGGAGGCCTCTTTGTAAGGCTGGCAGTGTGGATACAGAATATGTTAAAAATAGTGTTAGTTTGTCTCATCATTTTTCTCCGTGTTTTAATTTGCATTCCTTGCTTATTGCATTGTGTTCAGAAAGTGGTACAAGATGTTTTAAATGACGTTTTTTTCATTAGCGAAGAAGGGGGAATTTTAGGAGATGGAGAGGTCGGCTTGACCTCGTTGAATGTCAACTTGCTGATAACATGGGCCTGGGGAAGGGAGATGAACAGAATAAACAGGGATGTTTTGTATCTAGACATAAGCTAAGCTCTCTGATGTTTATGAAGAGTTGTTATGGAACTTGCTTGCTTTTTAGCCAGTGGATTGTTAGTGCGAACGTACTGAATGTGCATGTTAGAATATAAAGGGTTTGTTTAGAAGACAGATATGCAGCAATAAAGAAATCTTCCCTGCACGAGAACCCTGTCTCATGTTGCTAACTTGTGACTGGCACGATCCTAGGTGTTTATACAGACTGGGCTTAGAACCCCTTGAGAGCAGCCCTGCACAGAAGGACTTGGGGGTCCTGGTGGATGAGAAGCTGGACATGAGCCAGCAGTGTGTGCTTGCAGCCCGGAAGGCCAACTGTGTTGTGGGTTGCATTAAAAAAGGGGTGGCCAGCAGACAGAGGGAGGTGATTGTCCCCCTCTACTCGGCTCTTGTGAGGCCCCATCTGCAGTACTGCGTCCAGGCCTGGGGCCCTCAGCATAAGAGGTACATGAACTCTTGGAGCGGGTCCAGAGGAGGGCCACTAAGATGATCAGAGGACTGGAGCACCTCTCCTACGAAGAAAAGTTTCATCTCTGGAATCTCATGCTCTTATCAAACTCTTAAACTTTTTTTTTTTTTTGTTTGTGTTTTTGTTTGCTACTATTTCAGATCATGGAGAAACAAACCATGTAAGTGCCTCTGCATTAAATTTTCAAGTTAGTCTAAATAATGGTACCAGTCTAGCCTTAATCGTTTTAGTATGAATGTTTGCACAAATGTAATGCGTGTAATGCATTTTTGTGTGTTTCACTGCAAGGTAGTTAAAAATTATTTTCTGAACAGTATAATTATCCTTTATAATGATATAACCCAAAGGAGTTTCAGTAAACAAACTGAAATCACCTATCATGATTCAACATGAGTGTTAGGTGGAATACATCCTCTACCTTAAGGTGACTTCGGTGGTGAAGTGCATGCGATAAAGTGGAGGGAAAATATTGGTTAGCTTGATGAGTAGTGTTGCTCATTAACAGCGTGAAAATTGTCAGAACTTTATTTTTAAGCCTGGTTGTAAATGTAAGAGATAAGAAAATGAAGGAATTAATTGTATTGTAATTTGTGTGAATGAATTGTCTAGATGTTGTTTTTAAAAAACTGATGATGACAGAAGTCAGGTCTACTGACAAGCTAAGTTTCGCTCTGGACTGTGAATGAAATAATAGTTTGGGGAGGGAATGTGGAAAAAAAGCTGTTTCTCTCTCTAGTAGAAAGGGAGAAAAAGGAAAGAGGGAAACTCAGAACATAGTCAAGGCAAGAGTGAATTTACCAGAATTCGAGAAGCAGTGGGCAGAATAGTGCTGATTTTTCCAGAATCAGTAGAAGGATGTGCTAAGAACAGACGTTGGTGTTGGTGACTGAGCTCAAGTCCTGGTACACAGTGAATTTAAGTAAGCAGTCCCCGGAGGTTCTCATCATCTGGAGCATTGCTGTGAAATGGGAAGCATTGGGAATGAGTTAGAAACTTGGGATGGACAAAAACATACAGGAAAATAAATAAAAAAAAAAGAATAACAGAAAAGTGAGGAGGAATGGATAAACGAATATGCATAAAATAGCAGTGGGATGGATGAGAAAGCAAAAGAGGTGATGCTTTTGTTGTTCTCACCTTTATTAAGGATTTTATCACTGATTAGGGGGATCACCTGTACAGCACCATAAGTTCTCTGAGAAACATAGGACTGCTGATAGGAGTCATATTAGCAAGCCAATCCCTTTTTTTGTTTTTTGTTTTTTTTAACTGCATTTTCATTCTTATTCCAGTATCTCTCAAATAGAAACTATTCTGTAATAGCTTTATGTACTTGGCCATAAATGTGTTGAATTATTTCATCCATGACATTATCAGTCTGTCTCCGTTCTGATCCCTTAATGGTATTAAAACAAAAGCTAGTATCTAGAATGGAATTAGTCCACTAATCTCACTACTGAGCTTTAATACTGAGATTTTTTTCCCTACTAAAAAGAAATGTTTTGCTTTTTCAGCTGCTGATGTAAATGATTGTTATGTTAAAATGAACCTTTTGGAGCAGTTAAGTTGCATTGTCTACTGCTAGACAGAATTTTGCCTTGAATGTCATCTAATGCAGTTCAGTAAATGCCTGTTTTTCTGTTAAAAAACAAAAACAAAACAAACAAACAAAAAAACACCAAAGAAACAAAAGAAAACAATACAATAATTTGCAGGTAATCAGGTGATTTATTTTGTTTATATGAAATCTTGAGGTACAGACTTTATTTCTTTTAGCCAGATCTTATATTGACTTGTTGGAGAAAATCCCAAAGAAATGCTGTGGAATTTAAGGAGAGGAGGGAAAAAAAGTTTGGCAGTCAGATCTAATGATGCATTTCCTATATTGCTGGAATATACTGCAAAGTGGGACCACATTTAAGAGGGATTGGGAAGATGCATGAGTATTGTCTTCAAAATGCATTTCAGAATTTGCAGTTTGATAGGACTTCTGACAACAAGTGAAGGTCTTTCTTTAAGAAGACTGTGGAAATGGCAAGAGATTAGGATTGAGGAGAAACCTAGTGGTGATTTGCAGCCCATGCAGGCGCAGCAATTTCTGCACGCTAGCCTTAAAACCCAACTCTATGTTGGTCTAGGTCAAACTTAATAAGAAGCCACTAGGAACTGGGGAAAAAGCTCTCACTGTAACCTCATTATCAGAAGGGGATGCAACAAGCTTGCATCTGTTCTCATTCAGAAAATGTCGTCTTCTACCTGTAAGTATAGTAACAATTATTATAAGTAACAATTATTTATAAGTAACTTATAAGTATAGTAACAGAATCACAGAATCACCTGGGTTGGAAGGGACCTCAAGGATCATGTAGTTCCAACCCCCCTGCCTAGCAGGGCCACCAAACATACACATTCAGATCAGGTTGCCCAGGACCCCGTCCAACCTGGCCTTAAACACGTCCAAGGACGGGGCATCCACAACCTCCCTGGGCAGCCCGTTCCAGGGCCTAACCACTCTCCTAGTAAAGAACTTCCCCCTAACATCCAACCTAAATCCCCCTAACATCCAACCTAAACCTAGTAACAATTATATAAGTAACAATTATGCTTGCTTTGTTAGATTCAGAAGCATTCTATTGGTTATTTCAGTTTCAGTTTGAATAGTATTTGAACAGAAAAGTTGGAGTGTTTTGCAGTCACTTTAATTTAGCATATTATTTTCTCTGACTTTCTGAAGAGTTGGGAATGAGTTACACTGCAATTGCGCCAGTTAAAATGATATAAATTTTTCCTGCCTTTTATTAACTGTGTGGCTTTTCGTTCAGGTGACTTGTGGCCCTAGGTTTTAATCCTGTCATACAGAAAAAATACAAGGGGGATCGTATAGCTCCATGGAATAAAATAATAATATAAACTCCATAAAATAAATCACTTATTCTAGAACAGTTTTTGCCTGAATGTGAATCGTCTTTGAAGGTGCCCAAATCCCCATTACAAAATTATATGGCAACAAGTGATGGTCTGCAGTATTCATCTTTGACTCTCAGGCAGGTAGTGGGGAGATCTGACAACAAGCCAAGACTTTGTGTCCATAAATTGGTTCAAACCATGAGATTAAGCAGCAGCATTAAGCTTTTCAAGAGTAATGTGATAATGTCACAGAAAAAAACAGTTTATAACTCAGTGGCAGATGGCACATGCCTTGGTAAAGTGTAATAGTCTAAAAATATGTTTTGATATGTTTTGATATGTTTGAAATATGTTGTGTATGGTTAGTTAGTCATGAGCAGTAGCTGTTAAGGTTAGTTGTGAATTTAATATAACCCCAAACAGGAAGCTTCCAGGAAGATACCTCTTCAATTGTTCAGAACTTATTAAAAGTTTTAATTACATACTTTAGTAATTATTTTTTTTTTTAATTCATCTTTCTGTGATTCCTCTTTGCTCCTGCTTTATCACCTACTTCAGTTTTGAATATGGGAGTGTATTGTTCTGCTTTCTCTCTTTGAGAACGTTGACATTCAGGAATTGATTTTCACAATGCGCACATGAGATGAGTTAACAATATAGTGCTATGACATTGAATTGATGTGCCCAGTAGTTGACAGTTGAAGCTTTAAAAAGTATCTGACACTCCTTTTTTCTTTACATCTACCCAAACGAAGAAAAACACTTGAACTTTTTTGTATAATTTTCTATGTTGAGGTGAGAGAGGTTAATGTCACTTCTGGCTATGAATGTTCAACAGTTTTGCAAGCAAGTTCTCAGATTGCTAAGTTTGTCAAACTGCTCAACGATGTCTTGTAAATGAGTTTAGTAAACTAGTGAAGAACAGATGAAATGCAGGAGGAAGTAAAAGATTTGTAAAAACAATTGTTATTTGGAAAGTTATGGTTTTAGATGCGTGTAGGGGGAAGTGACATCGGAAAACAGATTTCAGTGTGGCAAATAGCACCCCTCACCTCTGCCCTGGAAAGAAACGGAACTCAGGAATACCCTAACAATGACTTGGCTGGTGGAGTGAGAGCTATTATTAAGTGTACAATTATAGCAACTGCTTGCTGGTACTTTCTATTATTTAAACAATTTTAAAATCTGTGTTACAAAACTATGTTTTTTAAGTATGAGAAGCGCCACATATGGGAGTAAACAGTTCATCAGATTACTAACAGCTATTTGTTACTCTATTTTCAGAAAACTTCTAGATGATTTTGATTCCATCAGCTTATTCCAGTGCATTTTCTGCACAATTCGATAAATGTAAGTACAAAGTGTTAGAGTGTTCAGGTAATACTAGCTCAAGCTAATTTAAATATGAAGTCTCGAAGTGTTCAGTGAACAGCAGCTGTAATAGCCTGGCTAGCAATGAAAGACCACAGGCACAAGACAAATTCATGAATTCAATGTGCTAATGGCATTACTAGTGACTGTAAATGTGCAGTCTGAATTTTTTGTATAAGTTTCTGCTACTGCATTTCTCCACAATCTTCTGCATTTTACTAAGCTGAAACCCCACTTGGATCCAATTTTCTACAGAAGTGGTGGTATAAATGGCAAGGTATATGCTTGATTTATGACGTATGTTCAGAGTGCATCTGTTATAGCAGAATTAAAATTGAGGGCTATGTACTTTATGGTTGTAATGGGGTATAAGTAATAGTTATTAATCTGAGTTGCTGGAAACCTACATTTAAATGGTGTCCAAGAGGACCCAAACCTCCACTGATCTGTATTTTAGGACAGTAGTGTTCACTCTGTGGCAGTCTTTTGGTTGTTTGGGAGGACTTGTTCTTGTTTCTAGTCATCTTCACCGTATTGCCTAGACTACTTCTATCTTCCTTGCTTGAAGTAGTTAATAGGTTATCTATGTTAGTGAGTCAGCATTTGCTCCTTGCTCACAGAGGTGTGGGTGTTGGGTGCCACTTGCATTTTACACACACCCATGCTCCCTATAAGATATATTACCATGTTTGAGTACTGTGCAAATAAACTTAGATATGTCCCTCCCAAAAGAATGTATTAGAAGCTATAAACAATACGTGGGTGTGATGTAGTAGGGAAAAGGGTTTGTGTGATAAAGGGCAGCAGGGAAAAAGCACTGAGGGTCACATTCGTAGCATCGTATGAGTCAATCACCTATTTATTTTAGATGAAATGGTTTAGATAGTGCTAATGCATTCTGGTGTGGTTTACTGTGGGTGATGACTGATTCACATTTTCAGTTACAAATCTTACTTCTGGTTAAATAATTATATTCAGTCTCTTTGAGTATTCCTATTCTTTTAGTCATTTGTTTGCCAAATATTTTGCTTTCCCTTTCTTTCCCATCATCAGTCTCTTGGGCTGCTGTGAAAGGAGGCAAAGGTATGAACATGTTTGCTGTGGCTAGCAAGTAGGCCTCAGAAACCCTGACCATCTGTAGCTATCACTGTCTGTCTAGGATGCATGTGCTGATGGAGAAATTTTTAAAAATGGAGAGAGGAGAGGATAAAGTAAAAAGAAGGGGGCTCACAGACACAAAGGGTGAGGGCATCAGATCTAAGTAGTTTTCTCATAGATTTGCAACCAGTCTTTTTATGCTAATGCTCTTGCCAAATTGTTTGTGGTGCTAATTGGCTTCCTGATGTGAAGTAGGTACGTCCATTCCTCTAAAGTAGTTGGCAGATCTATAGCAGCAGTGGCAATACTTCAGACAGCTGAAGCTTGGGTGTAAGAATTATCATAATCTACAAGGAATTCTATTTTTGTGTTTGATTTTTTTTTTTTTTTTTTTTTTTTTAAGTTTTATTCTGCTTTTTAATTCCTATGTTGAGTCAAACTGGATGATTTGTATTGCCACTGGTAGTAAAGCTATCTCAGGCTTAAGAAGACCTTGATGTAGCATGCAGGTATTCATTTGATGCCAGTGAGCTAGCATAAATGTCACTTCAGAGCCATGGCTTTGTACAGAATTCTGATGGTTGAAGGAAATCAGCTGTAGCTGTTGACAGACCTGCTGGTTTGTAATCATGATCTGTGAGGCCAAAGTAACCAGTCATTTGGTTGACCTGATTGATGGCTATAGCGGGTTTTCTTTCTGTTATGCATGATGTGTTTCTTGGTGGGTTTTTTTTTTGGTGTTTTTATGTTCAGATACTACTATAGTATATACTGCAGAGACAGAAAACAAATGGATGTAAAAATAGATCAGTAAACATGTTAGTTTTGTATTTAGATGCTTTGGTTTAAAGCCTTGCTAGAAGTCCTAGAAATTAAGTTTTGAATCTAAAACTCACAGCATAATGTCTTTACTTTCTACTTTTTCTGTCATTGGCTCTTACTGTTTGAGCTAATGCAACAGCACTACAGTAAACAAACAAACAAAAAAAGTAAATATTAGTAAAGCATTATATTAAAAAAATAATCCTCCTCAGATTTGCTGCAAAGAAATTTGGACTTATAGGAAGTAATAATTCACAAGTCTGTGAACACTAGCTCTTCTTTGGTGAACTTATTGGTCATTTACTATAAACTAGTAACCATCTTCAATTAAATAGAGATTTGTCTAATTTCATGTATGTTCATTGATAGAGCGTGGTTCTATAAAAAAAATATTCCTTTTATTTTTATTTAATTGAAGGAAAGGATGCTGGAATTGCTGAGAGATGAAATGATGTCTATTGTGAATTCAGGAAGGATTGAATACATGATTATTTACCTGCTTTAGTAAAAATTGGAAAAGATTGGAAAAGATATCCTGGATAGCAATTGTATCAATTAAATAATTTTGTTATATATCTCCACTGTTTGTAAAAACAAAAAAAAAGAAACAAAAAAAACAGGTCTTATTTTTTTCTACTGGAAATGTTAGCAGGTAAGTCAGCTGACCTTCCTACTGTACACATTAACGTGGACCTTAGCTGAGGAGTGACTTTTGACTTTGACACTATGTCTAATGTTGAAATTGGGCCTGATGTGTTTACTGTTCATGGGCTGAACTGCATGACCTGGAGAGAGCTCTTCCAGCTTCCATTATTTTTCAATTTAAACTACTTGAGGGAGTATAGAATACCTGTCTGCAACAGCTTGGCCTTCTGTTAGTGTTGTATATACAATTATTTATGCCTAATGAAAATATTGCATTTTTTTTTCTTTAGGAACTTTTCATAGAATCATAGAATCATAGAATCACCAAGGTTGGAAAAGACCTAAAAGATCATCCAGTCCAACCGTTCACCTATTCCCAATAGCTCCCACTAAACCACGTCCCTCAACACAACATCCAGCCTTTCCTTGAACACCCCCAGGGTCGGTGATTCCACCACCTCCCTGGGCAGTCCATTCCAGTGCCTGACCACCCTTTCTGAAAAGTAACACTTCCTCATGTCCAGCCTGAATCTCCCCTGCCGTAGCTTGAAACCATTCCCCCTGGTCCTATCACTAATGACACGAGAGAAGAGGCCGACCCCCAGCTCACTACAACCTCCCTTCAGGAAGTTATAGAGAGCAATAAGGTCTCCCTGAGCCTCCTCTTCTCCAGGCTGAACATTCCCAGCTCCTTCAACTGCTCCTCATAAGCCCTGTGTTCCAGACCCCTCACCAGCTTTGTTGCCCTTCTTTGAACACGTTCCAGGGCCTCAATATCTTTCTTGCAGTGAGGGGCCCAAAACTGGACACAGTACTCGAGGTGCGGCCTCACGAGTGCTGAATATAGGGGAACAATCACCTCTCTGCTCCTGCTTGCAACACTGTTTCTGATGCAAGCCAGGATGCCATTGGCCTTCTTGGCCACCTGGGCACACTGTCGGCTCATGTTCAGCCGAGCATCAATCAATACCCCCAGGTCCATTTCCTCTACGCAGTCCTCCAGCCACACCGCCCCAAGCCTGTAGCGTCGCCTGGGGTTGTTGTGGCCGAAGTGCAGGACCCAGCATTTGGCCTTGTTGAAACTCATCCCATTGGCTCCAGCCCAGCTCTCCAGCCTGTCCAGATCCCTCTGTAGGGCCTCGCTACCCCCAGGCAGATCCACACTTCCAGCCAATTTGGTGTCATCTGCGAATTTACTGAGGGTGCACTCGATGCCCTCATCGAGGTCATCAATAAAGATATTGAAGAGGACAGGCCCCAGCACCGACCCCTGCGGAACACCACTCACGACCGGTCGCCAGCTGGATTTAACTCCATTCACCACCACTCTCTGTGCCCGGCCCTCCAGCCAGCTCCTTACCCAGCCAAGAGTGTACCCATCCAAGCCTCGGGCTGCCAGCTTCTGCAGGAGAATGCTGTGGGAGACAGTGTCAAAGGCTTTGCTGAAGTCTAGGTAGACCACATCAACAGCCTTTCCCTCATCCACCAGATGGGTCATTAGATCATAGAAGGAGATCAGGTTGGTCAAACAGGACCTGCCTTTCATGAACCCATGCTGGCTAGGCCTGATCCCCTGGTCATCCCACATGTGCCGCATGATCTCCCTCAAGACATCTGCTCCATAACCTTCCCTGGCACTGAGGTCGGGCTAACAGGCCTGTAGTTCCCTGGGTCCTCCTTACGACCTTTCTTATAAATGGGAGTCACATTGGCAAGCCTCCAGTCTTCTGGGACCTCACCAGTCAACAAGGAGTGCTGACAGATGATGGAAAGCAGCTCGGCTATCACCTCCGCATGTTTGTGAGACTTAAGCTTTTGAGAAACGGGCATCTAGATGCATAAAGATTCCTTGCAGTTCTAATAGTTGAGAGCCTCTTCATATCTTCCCATCTTGAACTTAGATTGGCCACTGCAGTAAAGGAGAATAAGAAATCCTTTTACAAATTTATCTATGTCAAGAGAAAAACCAAGGATAATATCTATCCTTTAATTGATGCTGCGGGGAATGTGACCACAGATGACAAGGAGAAGGTCCTCAATGCCTTCTTTACATCTGCCTTTAATAGTCAGAGCAGTTATCTTCAGGGCATTTTGTGCACTGATATGGATATCTGGGCTGATATGCAGAATGTCTCCCCAGAGATTGAGGTGGAGGCAGTTAGAGAGCTCCTCCTCCACCTGGACAGTCACAAGTCCATGGGACCGGATGGGCTTCATCCTAGGGTGCTGAGAGAGTTGGCGGGGGTGATTGCTAAGCTGCTCTCAGCTATCTACCAGCGCTCCTGGTTGACTGGAGAGATTCCAGAGGATTGGAGGCTTGCTGATGTGACTCCCATCTGCAAGAAGGGCCGTAAGGAGGACCCAGGAAAGTACAGGCCTGTCAGCCTGACATCAGTGCCAGGGAAGGTCATGGAACAAATCCTCCTGGGAGAGATCACACGGCTCGTGCGTGACGTCCATGGGATCAGGCCCAGCCAGCATGGGTTCGTGAAAGGCAGGTTGTGACCAACCTCATCGCTTTCTACAACTGGGTGACCAGACTGGTATATGAGGGAAAGGCAGTTGATGTAGTATACCTAGACTTCAGCAAAGCCTTTGACATGGTCTCACACAGTATCCTTCTGCGGAAACTGGCTGCCCATGGCTTGGACAGTTTTACCCTCTGTTGGATAAGGAGCTGGCTGGAGGGCCGTGCTCAGTGGGTGGTGGTCAGTGGAGTGAAGTCTAGCTGGAGACCTGTTTCAAGTGGTGTCCCACAGGGGTCGGTGCTGGGGCCCATCCTGT
Organism: Lagopus leucura; assembly: GCF_019238085.1. Taxonomy (NCBI): domain Eukaryota; kingdom Metazoa; phylum Chordata; class Aves; order Galliformes; family Phasianidae; genus Lagopus; species Lagopus leucura. Next base: position 6,266,598 of record NW_024962268.1, on the reverse strand, counting down.
TTAATATCTTCATTGATGACTTAGATGAAGGGATTGAGTGTACCCTGAGTAAGTTTGCAGATGACACCAAATTGGGAGGTGGTGTCGATGTGCCTGAGGGCAGGAAGGCCCTGCAGAGGGATCTAGATAAGCTGGATTGCTGGGCTGAGGTGAATGGGATGAAGTTTAACAAGGCCAAGTGTCGGGTCCTGCACTTCGGCCACAATAACCCCATGCAGCGGTATAAGCTTGGGGATGAGTGGTTGGATGACTGTGAAGAGGAAAGGGACCTGGGGGTGTTGGTTGATGCTCGGCTGAACGTGAGCAGACAGTGTGCCCAGGTGGCCAAGAAGGCCAACAGCATCCTGGCTTGCATTAGAAATGGTGTGGCCGGCAGGAGCAGGGAGGTGATCATCCCCCTGTACTCAGCTCTGGTGAGGCCACATCTCGAGTACTGTGTCCAGTTTTGGGCCCCTCACTACAAGAAAGACATTGAGGCCCTGGAGCGTGTCCAGAGAAGGGCAGCGGAACTGGTGAGGGGTCTGGAGCACAAATCCTATGAGGAGCGGCTGAGGGAGCTGGGATTGTTTAGTCTGGAGAAGAGGATGCTCAGGGGAGACCTCATTGCACTCTACAACTTCCTGAAGGGAGGTTGTGGTGTAAAAGGGTCTGGCCTCTTCTCCCAGGCTAATAGTAGGACCTGAGGAAACGGCCAGGAGTTGTACCAGAGGAGGTTTAAGTTGGACATTAGGAGAAACTTTTTCACTCCGAGAGTGGTCAGGCACTGGAATGGCTGCCCAGGGAGGTGGTGGAGTCGCCGTCCCTGGCAGTGTTCAAGAGGCGCCTGGATGAGGAGCTACGAGATATGGGTTAGTGCTTGTGGTACTAATAGGAATGGGAGGGTGGTTGGACTGGAAACAACCTGCAAGATCATCCAACCTTGCAATTCTGTGATTCTGTGATCTGTTGCATTATAGCAGTTTCTCATGGCTGAGATTAAACTCCACTACACTGGTTATTTTGGCATTATTTGCACTATAAAGGGTGATTTTGAACCCTTGGAAAGTCGTAAGTATTTTTGTTTTGCTGCAAAATCCATGTACCAACAGATAACTTACACAATGAGGGTTTTTGCATCTGTGTCCACAGATGTAAGATGGATAACATGAAAACAGTGAAGTTCTTTGGTTGTTTCTTTTAAGCTGAGGTCAAATTTCTAGTTTTCTTTTATGTCTTGGATCAGTTTGTGGAGCTCCTATTTGTTGATGAGATTCCTAAGAGAAAACAACGAACAAGAAGACAGAACAGTTAATTTGTTTGCATACTTCCAAGTGTGAGTGTGTTTCCATAGCTGTTTTTTCCAAAAGTGCTGTTTTGTTATTTTAGGTAATAAAGAACATTGCATTATGCTGAGTGTTAGGCATTTCATTCAGTTTTAAGATAGTTAAAAATATGCCATATAAAAACTGTAAATGTTCTGGCAAAACAAACTCCAGTATTAAAATGCAACTCATGCAGAGATTTGGCCAGTCATGGACCTATGACAGTTCCTTCCCATTGCTGCTGATAAACATACCCATACCCCTTGGCAGCATACTTCCAGAAGTATGTCCCCAGCAGAACACCAAAACGGTATTGCCAAATACAGGTTATTTTGGGGCAGTCTGGAAGCAAATGTGAGTCTTTGTGTACTTGCTGAGAATGTACCATGAGCTGTCACTTCCCTGTGTTGAAGGATTCTGGCTGTCAGTAGCTGTCATGCTGTTAGTACTAGGAGGTTACAAGTCTGCAAATAGCTCAGTCTCTTGCCTCTTAAGACAGTGTATTATAGTTAACATCATAGAATCCTCCACCCAAGAGAAGTTGAAAGATAGCACAGCTTTTGGAGTTGGTCAGGTTTTTGTCAATCAGACAACCCACACAGCAAGGTAGTTTCTTTGCTTTGCTATAAATTCGTAGCTTTGATTCAAACACTGACGTAATGAGAAGCGGTAAGGAAACTGACAACAGCAATACTTGCTTTCAGGAAAAACAAGTTAGGCTTTTCTTGAGAATGATCTCCGAACACTTTGTGTCTCCCTGGTCTGCCTTTCCCTGTTCCTTGAGTATAGACATCTGAAATGATCAAACAACTATCTACTCTAAATGTGAAATATCTGTTTGATTTCAAAGGGTACGCTTTGTAGACACAAATATTTTTCTAGCCACATCCATCTTATCTAACCATATGACATTGTTTTGTCAAATCTAGCTCACTTTTAAGGCACATATTTTCAATCAGTCTAGAAGGCTATGATTGAGTTAGAATCTTGCCATTAACCACTGACAGTACAATCCCTTTATTACAGTCATAAGTGAAATAATTGTCTTTGTTCCATATATACTCTCCCAGTACTTGCTGAAAATTACTGAAAATTATTTGCTGGTTTAAAACTGATCAAGCACAGTCTGTAAATCATCAGAGCTTATCCTTCTGTGGTACTTCTAATTGTAATACAGTTAAGTCTTAGAAATTATCTATAAATGTGGGTTTTTTTTTTTCTGAACTTATTGTGACAAGTATATGGAAGCTTAGCATGGAATTTATGAGGCTTCCCTCCCCAAGCCCCCAATTACATGATAATTGATACCTTTGTGCAGGCAAAACCTATTTCACTGGGAACAGTGGTATTAACTGTGCGTGGAGTTGCACTTCTTTAGTCTCCTTTGGAATCTCTCATTTCCCTTGTTCAAAGGAAGACAGTATAACTAATCTCATTGCCCTAAAATTGTTCCTGTTTTAGAAGAAGAATTTTAATGTTGCAGTTCATTTCTGCTCAGCTTGTCTGTGTGATGGATAATCTTGCTAAATCTGAAGTCTTTTTAGCTGAACATACTATCTTTGTCGTTGAACACGAATGGATGTGTAAAGGATGAGCATGGATAATCCTACCTCTACAATGCTCTTCCTGGAATTACTGAAATAAATTCTGGTTTTACTGTTTTTATTGTTTTAAATGGAAGATGATTATTATCATAGGCTGGAGGCTGCCTGAAATGTCTCTGAAAAAAGTAGTTTTCAAAATACTTCTTTCAGTCCTACCTTAGATGAAGGGCATGAATGTTGTGGCTCTCTCTCCTCCCATTTCCTTTCAACAAGCTAGTGAAAGGAAAAACAGCTTGGGAGTTATTTGTTACCATTCAGCTAATTCTAAAGTATAATCCTATTTCCTCATCTTTTATATGCAAATTTGCCACTAGTGTTCTGGGTCCATCAATAACTCTCCAAAATCTTCCAATAAGCTACTCAGAGAATTTGAGGTGAAATGTGTTAAAATTGCAGAAAGAAAGAAGTGTACTAACACAACTGCAGACCTCACTGGCCTAAAACCAGCGACAAGCTGGAACTGAGGTATGTATGTGAACAGGATGCAGTGTGGTGGAGAGAACCACTGCATTGCAGCACACCAGCAGTTGATTAGCAAGCATCTTCTAACAGAGGTAGGGTTATACACAAGGGAGGGTAGAAAAACAAGTACATAGCAGTTTGCCCAACTTCTCTCCTAGTGCTCGGAAAATGGAGTGCTAGGACTCTTACATAGCACCTTTTTTGGTGGAGTCTGGCAGAATACAGAGGCACAATATGTTGTGGATTATACCATGTGCTCTAGAATGTTTAAATAAAACTTCCCTAGGTGCTTTTATTAGATATTTTAATTTATCACTATACATCTAAAGCACCTGTTACTTCAGGTAAGTAGGAAAGTGACTTTCTAAGCTAGTTGAGATCATGAGATCATGGTGCATAGTTACCCTGGGTTCAGCAGAATGCCTTGGCCTCTTTTCATTGTGCTTTTCATTCTGCTTTTCAATGAACTGGACATATCAGCGTGATTGCATGGAAGCCTAGAGTATTCCTACTTTTGAGAATCACCAGCACTTAAAACTGTAGTCACTCTGTGCTCTTGGCTGAGTAGTATTCTCTTCTGCTATGGACTTGAATTTATCTGATTTAGTGTCAGTTTCAAGTGCTATTAAAGTAATGTCAGTTGTGATGATCTCAGTGTTTCTTGTCTAATTCTGTAACTGTTGTGTGTTGTTCTGTACATAGTTCCTTAATCTTTATGGCATGCACACACTTACCAACTCCTGTATTATTTTCTCTGGGGAATTGGAATCTGATCAGTTCCTTGTGTTTGGCTTTGAAGTCTGCAAGCATTTCATGGTTTGCTAATGGTTCCCTACCACTGGAATTTATTCTTCTAGGCATTTCAACAGTGGCAACCCAACAGGTGTCAGGAAATGATGCAAGAGTAATCCCTTTTGTTTATTGTTTTTGCGATTATTATGCAGCTAACTATTCCTTTAGTTTTTCTAATATGAATGCTCTGCCTGCCATGCCTTGACCTTCTGCCTTTTTGTTTTCAGCAGCATAGTCACCTGACAGTCTTATTTTCAGATCCAGCCTTGTGCTGCAGTTTTCTTTGGATTAATTCTGTTTATCTTAGCAGAGCTATTGCAAACCTACAGTTCTATCATTTGGAAGGTTTGTGTACAGTGCCTCGAAATAAGTTTTCTACAAATGAAATAGCTTTTCAGAAGGAGCATAGAGTCATGAGATGGGAGAGAATCACACAGATGTGGCAGTTTGACACAGGCATCCCAGATTTCTGAATATGTTTTGATCCTTACTGTCTTCATTCATCTTTTTAGTTGTTTTGAATGCTGCTTCTAAGTATTTCTGATGCTGGCTAAACGGATTGATTTTATTTATTTATTTATTTTTTTCATCAGGAAACTCAATTGAGGCTTTAATATTTTACCTCAATTGCTTTTATCCCTTGTTTGCATACCCTCATTGTTGTTCTGCTGAAAATAAATGAATATATTTATCCAGTACAGTGCATTGGAATGTGTTTGGTATGAATGTACTGTATGGCACAAGTGACTGCTGAGGGAAGAGCAGGGCCAGTAACATGCAAAAGCTGATCACAGCACAATCCTGTTGTGTTGATCCTGGCTTCCTAACAAATTAATTGTTCGGTAGTAGTACTGCTCCTTGCTTCTTACTCCAAACAAACTAGCTTTCATTTCTCCTATAACAATTTTGATTTTAAATCCCTCTTCAGAATTTTTGTGGACACAGTTGTGATACCTTTCTTGATAGTCTGATTCTGCCTTTTACTGGAATTAAATAAACTGCAATTACATTTATGGGTAAATCCTTTGAATGAAAATATTTGCTCCCCACTATTTGCTCCCCACTATTTTAGTTTTTTCTAGGTACTTTGAGAGATTGTCTTCTACCATGACTCAGCTCCTTAGCTGCTGTACATGATTTTATATTCAATTAGAATCTGTTCATACAGATACTTAATCCCTGTGAAGATATATTCTACTTCTATGCTTCTGTAGGCCAAGATTACAGTTTGCATAGGTCCAGCCAACAATTTTCGATGTACTGAGTGTTTTTCTTTCTATCTTTCCTTTTGTTCTACATTGGTGAATGTAGCATTAGTAATCTGCTATGACTCAACTGGCAACTTTGTTTAAAAAACAAAAAACCCATAAAGTTAATATTATGGGAAAAGCACGGATTTGTCATGTTCCATTGATTTCTGATGTATTTTTTTCTTAACTTTCTTGAGAAACGTGCAAGAAATGTCTAGTGTTAGGGACTTATTAAGTATAGCAATTAAATGTGAAGTAGAAATGAAACAGGTTTATAGACACAATGCTATGAAGTCAGAATTGAAGTAGGAAGGCAGACAGTAATATTCTCTTTAAAGAAAGTAGTACCCCCCTAAAAGTTTGTACGTATTTTTGGTGAATCTTTCAAAAACTATTAATAGTACAGAAGATTCTGAACTACCGCAGTAATGCTATAATAGTCTCTAAATTAAAATTCACACAGGTACTTTTTTTTTGTTTTTTTAAGCAAACAATGCGGAAAGCAAAATAAACACCCAATGCAATGAAGTATCAGTTTGCTCTTATCTAGTATGGATAGGTGTGACTAAAATTTTCCTACCTTTGTTTTGAACAGAATGTTGGCTTTGAAAGCTCAGGGAAGAAGCAGCAGGGAGAAGGAAGTAACACAGTGGTAAGTACTGTATTTCTGTTTCCTTTGCGTAATAGAATGTTTACACATTGATTCTTTTCTTTTTCATATGCCATCAGTAATCACCTCCAGAGTGTTCAAATTTTATTGCATGAATGCTCATGTTGTTCTGAAGCTTTTTTGTTGCAACTATCAGTTGAAGAGTATATTACATGTAGTTATGCATGAATATAAAAGGGAAAACATGAAACTAAGTTGCAGGATAATAATTTTCTGTTTTGAAGACAAATGTTCATTATTAAATATTTTCATTTGTGGAGTTTTAGCATTTTAAAATAATTTTTAAACTGCTTTTTAAAATAAATGTATTTAGTTCTTAAGAAACCTGAGCATTAAAAAGAAAAAAAAGTTAAAGATGCTTGAAAACTTGTTGAATACTTGTTGGGCCTCTTACCATCCATTTTAATAGTTTGCACAGGAGGACATTAAGTCATATCATATCTCGCTTCTTGGTATATTAACATTCTTTAGCTAAAGATCATACTTTAGAGTATCAAAGTTAAGCTAGAGTTCATTTTTGTTTTGAAAGCTTTGGAAAAGAAACACGTATTTATATTCAGCTTTTTTCAATGATGCCAGTGTAGATGATACTAAGTTGATTGTTGTAAGGTAAGAGTTGCTAGATAGAAATATTCCTCATGAATTGAGAAGAATATCCAGGAGAATCATTCATCTCCAGAACTTCTGTTTGAATTTGAATAGTGCTTTCCCACCCACTCCAGCAAACCAAACTAAACAAACACCTCACCTCTCCCCCTGCCCACCCCCTTTCTGCCCCCACACCACACACACAGAAGTAGCGTCCATCTGCTCTGATTTTGTTAATAGTGCTATTAATATTGTGAACGTGCTAATAAATATTGACACATCAGTGACTGTAATTATGAGATTTATTATAAAATATCTGTTCTAAAACATACAGAATCATCTGAGCATTTTATCTGGCATTGCTACAGCTTAAGGAGATAGAAGCATATGTGCAAGCTCTTTTTTTTTTCTTATTTTCTGTGTTGTTTACAATGCAGAGGGCCTTGTGTACATTAGCATTTTCTATTGAGCTACGAAACTGTTGTTGTTGTGCTGCCTCAGCTGTGTTACCACTCTGTAAGGACTGGTTGCTTTCTATAGGCAAATGACTTGCAGTGCCTCTTCTTTTTCTTCCCATATGCTGGTTCATCTCTTTTGATTGTTATAACTGGAGGACTTAACACAGCATCTCTTCCTCTCTGATTGAATATTTGTTGACAGTATGTGATACGCAGCATTTACTAGTACCGTAGATCCAGACATAATCCCTCAAAGGACTAAACCAGAAGCATAAGCGGTTTAATAAGGTTTTATACCTCTTCCAGCAGGCTTACCAAGTCTTAGTCTAGCTGCACTGTGTATTTAATTTTCATTGTTTTCTTTGTATAGGAAGTTAGGAATTTGTCCTTTTTGTTTCTGTGGGCCTTTTCCACATTGACAATGGAAGAAAATTGAGTTATTTAATGTAGTACTTAATAATAGAGTAGTTTATTCCTCCTAATGTTCTCTTAATAAAACTACAAATTGTTACCCAAAGAATATACAATGTAGTCAAATGTCAGCAATGAAGCTTAGATCTATTGCTAATCTCAGCAATATTGTTAGTGATATATGACTAGACACCATTCTTCAGATGACAAATTTACTTGGATAGTTTGGCTGGTAAAATGGAAATTAGTTTCTAGGACTGGCTTAGGAAAAGAGCAAAACAAGTGAGAAGTTACTACTACATGGAATGCAATTGTATAGTGACAACTGGAGGGACTCGGAATTGGATGAGTTTTTCAAACGTGAACAATCTGACAGCACAAATGCAGAATGCATTCAATTTACTTGCTTAATCTGTAGCGTTAATATAGAGTCAAAATTACAATTATTAGGACACCTAACTACATTTTATTCTTTTACTGTAAACTTACCTTATAATTTTACTTTTTTTTTTTAAATAGGGCATTTCTGTGATGCATCTTGCCTTAAATTTACACATCTGTACTCTTGTGTACCTGTGCTTTAGTGATGCCACAGCCTAGAGATATAACATAATACTAAACATTACACAGTTAAATTCTGTGCTTAAATTAAAATCTTGCCAAAGGTTTTTTTTCTTAATGTAAAACAATTTTGTTCTATTTTTACAAAGTTGATCTGTTCTTGTCATTGCTAAGCTTTTGGTATAAAAAGACCAAGTGCTTTGTTATATTACTAATTTCTTTTTTTTTTTTTTATTAGCAGATAAATAAATTAACTGAAATAAATATTCCAAGCATTTCCTTTTATATGCATTCATTGGTTTACTTGTCACAGTAATTCCTCAGGTTTGTTTTAGTAATCACAAAAATGGTTTTTGCCCCTTTTACCCCTCAAGAAAAAAGTATCTTTCACATGTTTGCACTTAATGAATGATTGTAATTGTACTGCATTTACTAATATCTTCCTCCCTCCCTCTGTTGTTACCATTCACCATTGTTGCTTCATGACTAATGCCTTTTATTTCATTTGCTATGAATGCTGTATGTGAGCAAGTACAGTGTGATTTTTTTTTTTTTGTCTCCTGCCTTTGTGGGGACTTGCAGCCATGAATGCAGCTGAACATTGTTTGCATATCAGGAGCTTCACATAAAAATGGTGAAATGGTTTCAAAAGACCCTTTTTGTAAGTCTCTTATTTCCTATGGTTTGTTCTGACTGTACAGCTTTGGTTCCTTGGTTTGTATTGATCTAAGTGTTTACCAGTTTCGTTTAGTTAGATGTGTGACGTAACTGATCTATTTTGATTTTTTGTTTTCCTTTTTTTAGAAGTGAAATAAATAGCTTGGATGGGAGGCAGGAGAAGGTGAAAATACCTTGACTTGGCATTGTCACTGAACAAAGTTTTAAAACCACAGCCACAAAATGGCAGTGGCATTTAACGAAAGGCAGTTTACTCACAGCATACCTTTCCTTCTGGTGTTTCAGTTTCTCATCAGAGTCCATCAGGTCTGAGAGTCACGCATTCCTCTTACACATTGGACATGCAGGTCAGGGTTTACAGGGTGTCAGGTGCTTTCAGTTGCTCAGGAACCTTGCTGCTCCTTCCCAAGAGGAGGGGGAGGAGTTAGGGGAAGCCAGAGTCAAACTTTTGCCTCCCCTGCCCCATCTGGGTTAATGTGTTCTGATATTGAAGAAGAGATATCAAATCATTTCTGAGCTTAAAGAATGAAGAATAGTTCTGCTTCTCCTTGTAAGAGTGGAGGACTTTCTGAGTTTAAGATTCTTAGATGTGTACAGTATCTCCAAATTTTTGAGGACCAGAGCTGCCTTTTGGTGGAAGATTCATTTAAACTGTGCTAGGAATTGTCACAACGGTCTCTTCTAGGTCAAACCAACCAGCCTACATCTGTGCATGTGTTGTTGAACATGTTGCTGCCTTAGGAGGAGAAAAGCCTACAGTATTTCTGAAGATAGACCACTGCGTGTTGCTGATACAGGAAGTCTCATTCTTAATAATTTATTAATGTAAGACCGATAGCTTTTTGCTTGGTGGATTACATTGTATTTCAGTATTAATTTGTTGGAGGTTCTATCCGTTGGCCACATAAAGGTTTCTATATGTTAAGCTGCAGTGCATACTGCCCCTCCCTGCCTGTTCCTGTACTTACACATCCCCAGCTTGGCAATTCTGCGCTCATCTATAGGCACTGGACTGGACTAGTGGGATTCTGACCAGAAGTTTTTCTGTGGAGCTGTACTTGCCTTTCTGTGTGAGCATCTGATTGCTGGTTTCATTTTCAGCTTTGCTGCTGATGTAACTGGTAAACGTCCTTCTGAAACACTTGGGGGAAAGGGGAGCGCTTTCACACGCAGTGCTTACAGCATTTGCATTCGCATCCTGTTAGTATCAGGCAGGAATCTGAACAACCCGTGATACAGTGCTATTGCTTTTAAAACAAAGTAGCAGAGATGAAGACCATTAGCTTAGATTCTGTGGGTAATGACATGAGTTCAGAATTCTCAGAGCAGTGTGATACTTCTGTGCATGGTGTTTTGTTTTTTAATGCTCATCAAATCACAGCGAGACGTGGTTAAACAAAAATGTCCTGTGTGTCTCTGGCAGATGCCTGGGTGCTGCTAGGCTGTGAATGCTCAGATGACGGCAGTGTGCAGGAATGAGTGATGTCTCTCTGGGCGGTGCGCACTCGTCTGAACTATCGGTCTGTAGTGGTGTCCAACCCTGCTGCCGGTCTTGCTTGCTTTTGCTAATAGTGGCCTTTCAAACTGACGCTTTGCTTTTCTACTTCGAGTGATTTTATTCTGTTTAAGGATGTCTTAGGCTTACAGATTTGGTCTGCTGTTGTTACAGTGTAGATTTGCTATAACCATGGTGCTTACTTTTCCCTAGATTCTCCAGTAACTTTATCTGAATACTGTATTAATTATACTGTATTCTCCAGTTGTTACTTCGCTGTATGTTATTAGCATCTGTTTGCACTGAAATTCCATCCCTAGTTAGCAAGATTAATGAGATTTAAAGAGTACTTCAAGCAGTCTTCAAAGCCTTCTGTACAGTAGAAGTTTTTCAGGGTAGATGCTATTAAAATGTGAATTGAAGTTATTTATTTTGATTGCTCTAGTGTTTTAATCACAAAGTTAAATGTTATCATGATTGCACATATTTTCATTTTATTGATACAAATATAATGGGAAGGCAAAATAAGGTAAATGACTTTTTTTTCTTTCTTTTTTTTTTTTTTGAAACTGCAAACCAGCTGAAACCAGTTTCTGGATTTGTTAGATTTTGCTGCTTTGATTCTGTTTTCTGTAATAGCATGCTTCAGGGGTAACAAGCTGACCTATCTTCTGGAAGTACATTACTGTAGGGGAATTACAGATTCCCCTTTGGAACTGGAAACATTGATAAGCTTAGCATGGTCTCTTCAAAAAGAAGATAATCTATGAAGTCTTTTCTTTTTTTTTAAATGTGATAAGTACATGCAAAAGTAGCTGGAACACAAATGACTAATATTCAAAACTGATAAAAGATGAACAACAGTCACAGATTTTTTTTTATTATTATTTATTTGATGAAACAAAAGTCCTCTGTATTCATTTTCAGTGTAGTTTTCAAAGCAGAAAGGGGAAATTTAATTCTGACTTTCCTTTGATTTTCAAGCAAAATTTGTTCGAAGTTGATGGTAACAGTAAAATACTGTCTGTTTTCAGCTATATTAGTAACACCTAGAGATACCTGTTTTGGAAACAGTAAGTTATGCTTGTAGAATTCATCATAAATTGACTGTTCTGTGCCTTGTGGTTAGCGTGCTGTTCCATTTTGTAAACCTTTGCTGAAGAAGTCCTACATATCTTTTAAATTGCTATTGTTATCAGTAACCTGTCTTAATGGTTTGTTCCAAATGTTGCTGAAGTGCTCTTAGTATAGCAAAATAATTGAGGAACTTGTTTAGCAAAATAATTTTTGCCTATAAAATCAGAGGTGTAAGGAGTTTACCAATTCAAGCATATTAAATGAAAGTGTAGTGTATTGCTACAACACAGGATGTAGATGCCTAGAAAAGTCTTAGTTGCAGAGGTACTTAGCTGGCCAAATCCTGCAAGTTAGAAGTGGAAAACAGTGAACAGGAAAAAATAGGTAAGAGTTACTAATGAGTGAGACTCAGACAAACATGAGTTTTAACTTATTCTTCTTTTTTTTCCAAAGTGCTGGCTATTCTGCAAATTTATTTGCAAACCTATAACCTTTGTAATGGTGTAGTAATAATAATAAATAGAGCATGTATTATATTTTGAAAGAACATCTGTTTGAAAGACATGTATCTGAGACTATATTGATACGGGAAATATGGAAGATTATTTCCACTCTCATCCTGAGAAAAAAAGTAAAAGCTGGGATGAAAAATGAAAAAAACAGCAAATGTTGTTTTTTCTGTTTGTCGCATCAGAGGGTTAATAGCTACAAATGAATCCAAGGCTGACTGTGGGGCTGGTTCCTGTATTGTTTGAGCAGTTGGGGTGGGTGGGTGAGACTGTACACATCATGCTTTGTTATTTCCCTCTGGTTTTGATCAAACTGGTTGGAAAAAAATCCCACAGCAATAGTCTGCATAGTCATTGTACCATTGGGATATGAAAGGTCTTGGCAAATGGGAGAGGTGCCTGAAGACTGCAGGATAGACAGTGTCACTCTAGTCTTCAAAAAGGGCAAGAAGGGAGGATCTGAGAAACTACAGGTCAGTCAGTTGTTCTTATAAAGGTGATGGAAGTGCTTGTTCTGGATAACCTCTCCAAGCAATTAGAAGAGAAAAAAGCTGTAAGGAGTAGTCAACATAGATTCAGCAAGGGGAAATGATGCTTGACCAACCTGGTAGCCTTCTTTGATGTCATCACTGGCTGGGTAGCTGTGGGGAGAGCAGTGGATATTATGAACCCTGACTTCAACAAGGCATTTGACACTGTCTCCCACAATATCCTTGTTATTAAACTTAGAAAGTGTGGAATAGTTGAGTGGACACTGAGGTGGACTGACATCTGGGTGATTGGTAGAGCTCGAAGGTTTGTGATCAGTGGTGCAGAGTCTGATTGGATGCCTGTAACTAGTGATGTTCCCCAGGGTCAGTGCTGGGTCCGATCTCATTCAACATCTTTGTCAGTGACCTGGATGAAGGAACAGAGTTCACCCTCAGCAAGTTTGCTGTTGGTACAAAGCTGAGAGGGGTGGCTGATGCTCCAGAAGGCTGTGCTGCCACTTTCAGAAAGGCCTTGACAGATGGAAATGTTGGGAAGAAAGGGAAGGGAAGAAAGTGATGAGGACGATGAGCAAGTTTATGGTCTTGCACCTGGGGATGAATAACAGTATGAGTTAGGGGCTGACCTGTTGGAGGGGAGCTCTGTGGAGAAGGACCTGGGGGTCCTGGTGGATAACAGGTTGACCATAAGCCAACAGTGTGCCCTTGTGGCCAGGAAAGCCAATGGCATTCTGGGGTGCATTAAAAAGTGTGGCCAGCAGATCAAGGGAGGTGATCCTCCCCCTCTGCTCTGAGCTGGTGAGGCCATGTTTAGAATACGGTGACCAGTTCTGAGCTCCCCAGTTCAAAAAACACATGATGTCATAATGGGAGTCCAGTGGAGTACCAATGATAAAGGACCAGGAGCATCTCCCATATTAGGAAAGATTGATTAAGCCTGAGGAGAAGAAAACAGTTCTATGAAGGTAAAGACTTACCTGGATGCCTACCTTTGTGACTTACTGTAGGGAACCTGCTTTATTGGGGCGTGAATTTCATGATCTCTTGAGGTCCGTTTCAACCCCTGTGGGATGTACAGATATTTTTCTTTGTCCCACTTGGTGTATTTGTTGTGGAGCTTGTTTCCTATCAGTTCTGTTTATACAGTGTTTTTTTTCCTCTTATTTCCTCATGAGGTGAAATTAACTGTACCAGTATCCTGATGTTTTTTCCTTTGTTGACTACTAGCTGAGGTAAACTTAGGTCAAGGCTTTAACTGTCTGGGGGACAAAGGCTTTTTGTTTCTGGAGTTTTGTTTTGTTCTTTCTTCCTTCTCTGAGTTCTGTAGTAGATCAAGTTCTTACAATTTTGAACTTGCACGGTGATGGAGAAAAAGAAACTGTAATAGTGTTGCAGATTTGCGAAGCTATTTCACTGTTTTATTTGGTACTTTCAGATTGCTTGTTGATGTTGCAAAATAGTACAAGACCAAGATTCTTGTTCTTGCTAGACTTCAGAGGAAAATATTTGAGATGCTTTGTATTCCTGTTCCCTTGCTGAACTGTATTTACCCAAACCATCCCTGGAGTAGTTCTTAATTTGAGAATATAAAAAAAAGAACGTCACCTGTGCTACACTACATTTTTCTGTCTTTAGTTGATGAGAGTGAACTCTCTTCTGTGATACGTCCTTCCTTTTCTCCTCTACAGTCTTTTTACTTGGGCAACTGATCATGAGGTCAGACAGAAAGGCAGGTAAATAGGAGAGTAAGTAGTGTGCATTGAGAGAGGCAGAAAAGTGTGCAGAATGATGATATGAAGAGGGTGTCCTAGTATTGATAGCCTTCAGTGTTTTAATTAAGACAGGGAAGAAGTTCCTATAGCAAAATGAAATTTAGTTAATTTCAGTGAGCACAGCAAGATGTGTTAAAGTTTTACTTACTGACTGAAATTGCAGAAGTTGAGGGAAATTATTTATCTGAGTTCTTGGAAATCTTTTATTTTAAATAAGTAGAAAAATTAGAGAAAACAACGCTAGCTTGTTACGCAAAAAAGCTGTATGTATGTGAGGGATTTGAAATTAATGTATATTAATTTAATATTACTCATCACTGAAGATAAGGTTTTTTTTCTCTGTATCATTTTGATTTCATTGTATTAAGCAAAAACAGATTGTAAAAGTATGAACGATGCTTCAGAGCTGCTGCTTTAAATTTTATCTGCTTACATACAGTGTGGATATTCTCTGCTTAAGGCTGTTGACAGGTGACAAGTTACAGGCTAAATTCTATGTTCATCCATCGGTATCTGTAGATATTTCAATGACATTTCATGCCAGTAAAGAACTGTTGTGTTTAAACAAAACTAAAATCTCTCTGCCCACCTCCCTCTCTTACGTGTGTATATATATACATAGCATGTATGTATACATTTCTTTCTTTTTCAATCATTTAGCAGCCAGAAGTTTGAGATGTTGCCCATCTAGGTATTTCTGCAGTTGTCTGGTTGGTTTTATAAATCTACTAATTTCTGTGTCATAGTGCCTGAAAATGACCACGAAGCGGAATCTGTTGGTGCGGCTGGTGCCATGCCGCTGCCTGCGTGGGGAGGAGGAAACAGTCACTACACTTGATTATTCTCACTGCAGCCTGGAACAGGTGCCTAAGGAGATTTTTGCTTTTGAAAAGACCCTGGAAGAACTCTACTTAGATGCTAATCAGATTGAAGAGCTTCCAAAGGTATGTTGCATGATTTCCCTTTGTGTAACTTTTAGTGTTTCTCTTCTTACATCATCAGTGGTAAAATCTGATAGTGTCAAGCTTCCCCGTACAGCTTTAAGGCTGAGTTTTCCTAGATATTTTTGAGTAAATGTTGGTCCCAGAACAAGCTCTCTTGATAGGCTGTCCTGTGTATTTCAGCCGGACCAGTTCCCTGTGCTGCCTTGAGGTGAAACTGCTTAAACAACTGAGCCAGCCCAACAGGAGAAGCTGGTGCAAAGCAAAAGAGGCAGGCTAATTTATTTCTGTGGAAGTGTCTGCTTAAATTGACTAATACTATTCAGATATTAAATAAATTGCTGCATTGCTTTGAATCTCTGATAATATATGAGGATTAGAAGCAGCAAGATTACTGTATTATTCAGATTTCTGTGGTCATGAAGCTGAAGTCCAAAATAGTCACTTGAAGTCCTTGCTTTTGTTTTTGACTGAAAAGTATCTAAAATTATTTAAGCTCAAAATGTAGAGAGGTGAAATTCTACTTTGATTACATCTTAATTAAAGAAATCATTATTTGTTGCTAGTTCTGAAGACAAACCATGTGCTGAATGAACAGTATACTACAGGAAAGGATCAGATTTTGTTCCAGTGAAACTCCTGAAAAGTACAGTGTGGTCAGAATAATAAATTTTCCCTTATTAGATCCTATCTTGGTGAAGTTGGATTATGTACTTGATATTAAAAATAGTTTTTTCCCAATTGCATGCAGACCTTCCCTATTGCACAGTGATGAGTTTGGAACACACTGCTAAGCTTGTTGGTGGTTTGTCATAACCATATGAGATTTTTTTTACTTGAGTTTTCTTGAAAGACAGATGAAATTAATAAGGAAATAAAATAATTTAACATATCAGTTCATCAGAAGTCTTGTAGTTTGGTGGAGCTGACTTTGTTTAATCTAATGAATATATTCCTTTTTTTCTGGAATTACAAAGCTTATGTAAATTCAGCATAGATACAAATTCAAATACAGTAAAAGAAACAAGCTGAGAGATTAGGGAGTATTAGAGACATCTTAAAAATCATTTACCTATTTAATAGAGGTTGTTATCTTGAAACTATCCATAGAAGATCTCTTAGGGAATGCCTTCAAGTTTGTAATAATCCTATCTGTTTTAGAGCCAGAGTTTCAAGCTGTATAAGCCTTTTCCCTAACCTAAACTTATTTAGTGTTTGAACTCTGAAGCTCGTAATTAATCCATCTTCTCAGAAAAAGAGTGTGGTATTTATTAGACTGTCTCCTGCTCTTCCCCTTTCCTGACTGCTACTGGTGCTGTTTTTGTCCCAGTGTTGCAGTTTTCTGCCCTTTGTGTTTCACAGTCGTTTGGACAACGGGACCATGTTGTCAACCTGCAGTGACCTGTTTTTTTTGTTTAGTTTGTTTTTTGTTTGTTTTAGGTTTGGGGGCTTTTTTCATTTTTTAATCACCCCCAGTCTTTCTAGTAATGTTCACCTCAGTATACTTTCAAAATTGGATGTTACAGTGTTGTTTGTTAATTAAGCAGATGTAATTGAACTTGAAAAAATAAGACATACTGTAAAGTAAATGTAAAATGTATTAAAATTTAAAGTTACTTTAGAGAAGATAAATACCTACTCAAATGCTACATTCTGGAATAATGTTTTTAGTGGATTTGTTCATTTACCTTTATTTTTTCCCCTCCTTTTCTTGAAGAAACTAAAAGTACTTTGGAGGTACCAGATGGCATGCTTACTGTGGAAAATACTTTTGTTTTCAGAACTACAGGTCACAATTTGTGATGCACTTGTAGGATTTTATAGTTGTTAAATGTAACTATCAGTTTTCTGTGGCTGTTTGCACTTCTTTTTAGCTTTCCTAAACATCCTAAACCTAGTCAAGTTTAAAAGAAAAAAATTGTCTTTGGTCAAAGTGTTTAAATAGCCTGACCTTCCAGCTGTGAGGTCATAAGTTTAAAGGGATTTAAAAAAAAAAAAAGCCATACAGAGGAAACTAAGAGAAAGTTGCTCTTTTTTTCTTTGTTTCATTAGCAACTTTTTAACTGTCAGTCGCTGCACAAGCTGAGTTTGCCAGACAATGATCTAACCACATTGCCAGCATCCATTGCAAATCTCATTAATCTCAGGGAACTGGATGTCAGCAAGAATGGTAAGTCATTTCACTTATTATATTGGAATAGCTTTAAGGCAAATCATCACTGATTGTACAAAGATACCAGTAAAAGTGTAATTTCCAGAATCTACGCATCTAATAAACTCTAAACTACAACCCTAAATCTTATGCTTAGCCAAGAGTAATCTATTTTATGGTTTTTTATGTTTGTTTTTAATCATATCTGTCAAATGTATTGCTTTATATTTTGAGATCATTACTGAAAAATGATACCATCAAATGTTTGTGTTTTCTCAAAAATGCATATGCTTGAAGTTATTACTTTTATTGACTCTTGTCATTTTTCACTGTAGTGAAGAATTTTTGCTCAAGAGCTTTTAAAAATTTGCTGGATTCTCTTTTAATTTTATTATAAAAATTGTTTTCAGTTTACTTTAATGATCTGTCCCAGACTTGTAATAGAAGTCAGCTGCTTCGCTATCTGTCTCTAGAGATGGTAATCCCTGTCACATGGGGAGAAAAGTCTCCGTGGACAATGACTGATTCAGTTGACTGATTTGCATTCTGTGAGTCAGCTGCTTATAAATTATGAAATGCTGTCAGCCAAGTACTATGTGTATGCTTTCATTTATTTTTTAATGGTAGTCTCTTGGCAAGTTGGAATATCTGTGCAAATGAGGAAATTGTAAGAGCTTATATTGTCATCAGGCTTGCTTGTGTGGTTTACTTAAAGAAAAAAAAATTATTGTGTTAATTGATAAGGATGTAAGAGCCTTTTCTTGCTGATTCACATTGAAGTTAGATGAGGACCTTTGCTTGAAACCATATTTGAAAGTATGGGTTAAATAAACATGCCAAAGATTCTATCATATGCAATTCATTGTTTTTATGTGAACATCTAAATGACTCCATAAAATTAAGTTGAGATCTGCTTTATTGTGGAAGTGTTCCCATCGTGGAGGTGTTGGCATTCTCCTTTCTTGTCCATTGTATCCCAGTCTGTACTTAAACTATTACTTTATTATTTCTGCTTAATGAATGCAACATTTAGTGCAATAAATTGACCTGGTTGTTACTGCTCTGTTCCTGGTACAAGTGGATTAATAGCCTTTCTTAAAGAACATGTTCCCTGAACTGTCATAATTACAAACAGCTGGGAAACTATAGTATTTTTGTCCTAGACTGAACAATTAAAAGGATTAAATGATTCTAATGCAAGTTCTCAATAATTAAAATTTGAAAGCAATGGAAGGGATTTTGAGTTCTAGTGTTGGCCGATTCCTTAGCTTATGAATATAAATAGGCAGTTGGTCACAGAGTTAGTTACCCACCCAAAACAATGCAACCTTTTGCTAAGCCTTCTAAGGGCTGCTGAAGAAACACTTGTTACTGATAAGCATATAAATGATTTAAGGAGACAGTAGCTGAAAGATATGAGATTGCAATAAACTGTAAAGTTCTGTTTTTTAGGAGCAATGGGTTCTTCCTCCTTAGGTGCAGCACTTTTCCTTGTTGAATTCCGTGTGGTTCTTGTCCGCCCACCTTTCCAGTATGTCTAGTGAATCAGCTAGGACTTTTCCAGGACTTCACATTTTTGATGTGTTTTTATTTTGTTGGGGTTTTTCTGTGTTTTTGAGTGTGATGTGGAAACAGCAAACTTTGTGGGAAGTGCAGGAGATGTAATTTTTCTTCATAAATCAGGGAAAACTAGGAATCAGTTATGAGAGGCCTCAAAACTCTAGAATAATGCAGTGGCTTTTTTTGTGAGAATAGTGTGGTTATAGCAAGAAAGTTAGTCTCCTGCATTTTTCTTGTATGTTTTCTCGTGTGACAGTACCAAAAGTGTTGTTTTCCTCATGTGGATGGAATTAAAGCACAGAGTGCAAATGCGTTTGCATCAAATATATGTTCGTTTATAATTTTCATCTATAATTTTAGATTTCATTTTCAAATACCAATGAACATTCAGGTCTTTCAGTAGTCTCCTATGTAGATGGAGTAGCTTTTTCCCTGTGTATTTCAGCAAATTTAAACTTGTCACCTTTTCTATCTGTTGCAAGGCATTTTTACAGAAAAATACACAAATGAAAACCACAAACACTGAAAAGCTCCATGAAAACACATCTGCCAATAATATTATTTTTAGTAATATTGAAGGTTTTTGTTAACAGATACAAATCTAGATAAAATATGTTTCCTTCAGTGTTTTAAAAACATCTGCTGATTTGGCAAATTTTAGAGTAGTGTGTGCCAGAAGTTGGGGAGTTGAAAAACAAAAATTCAGGAGAATGTGTAGTTATTATGTTGCCCATCTGTGAAGGATTTAGAAGTACAGTTTGTCAACAAATTGAGAATTATTCGTAGTTAATAAAGAGAATGATCCAAGTTTTATTTTACTCAGGGAGAAGCAAGAGAGAAAGATCCTGAATAGAAAAATAACTTGCTATAAATCTGCTATTTTTGTCCGTATAGGAAGAAGGGGAGGGGATGTACTTAATTTTGTATCTTTCATGATAGTTAAATAAAAAGATAACTAATTGGTTGAGGGCTTCTAAGTCTGTAGCTTTATTATAATATTTCTCATTACATAGAGGTGGTAAATTTATGTTAAAAACAGTTAGCTATTCAACTTAAAGCTCTTCAGTGTAGATAATGTTTTTTCATAAATACTTTGTTTTTCCTATGAAAAAGTACTGACTAGAAGCTGTCTCTGCAGAATAAAATTATGTTCCTGTCTAAGAGAGGATGTCAGCAAAATGGAATTGCAGTGCAGTTAAGGCACAGATTTGGTCTTGAATGTGGAACTTGAGTGTACACATTTGAAATTCTGAAACTAGTTTAATACAGATCTGTTACTGGATTCAAAGAAATTTTCATAACATAGAAAAAGCATTGTAAAAGTAATTAGGATTTTTTTTAGTTGTGAATTTCATGTGGAGGCAGAATGTACCTTTTTTTTTTTTTTTTTTTTTGAGTAGTGTGCTTTGAGTGACAGTCAATCTATCACCCAAAAGTGCAAAAGTGACTGGACAGGCAACAGAAATTTTTCAGCTCTGGGTAATGGGGGGTGGGAGAAAAGCAAATCAGCTTTTAGTTTCAGGTTACTCTGAGGGGGTCCAGCTTTGAATCTGACATAGTTCAGAACCACCTGAATCTTAATAATCTTTCAAAACAGCAGTGTAAGCAAAACTGTTGTCTATAACGTTCTTAGTATCTCATGTTCAGAAAATTTTACTCTGACCTTGGCATGCCTAGGTAGGTTTATCTGTTGAGCACTTTTTAAGACCATGAGTATGTGTATCAAGTATAATAATAATTTCCTCTGATGAGTTACTGTTGGTGGAAGTGATGAGGCATTTTTCATTTAAATAGATCAAGGGGCAAAATAGGATTCTTTACTGTCTGAACTGCTGAGAACTTGTTTCAAGCCTTCAGATGGAAAAAAAAAAACTTCATATTTTTAATTTTGCAAGTACTCTCAGAAATGAATTTTGGAAATATTAAACCTGAATTAGCCTTCTAATAGAAAAAAAAATAGCATGCAGATGATGAGAGAAAGCCAGCTTAAAGTATGGCACACACATGAGCATAAAATGTTAATTTTTTTATGAGATCAAAGTGCTGTAAAAAAAAAAGCATTTTACATTTTCAGTAAACATTCTATTGCCACATAATTGTATGTAGCTGAGTCCTCATGTCATTAATAAAATGAGCATCAAATATATTTCTGATGCTGTATTTTATTGTAGATCTAATTATACTGTAATAATCATCACAACCAGTAAGAGTATATTTTTCTAAACCATAAAAATCTTTCTACTGAAGTATTTTTTGTTTTCTCCCTGTTTAAGTTGTACTTCTCAGGTTTATAAATCAACTAATACTCTTGCACTAACGGATAGCATAAATATCATGCTTCTCTTCTAGAAAATACCAAGCAGACCTCAAAATAAAAATTGAGTTTCTATTCTTCATTTTATAAACCTTCGAATAACCATAATAGAAGGGAGGACAAGTGTGAAAGGAAACTTTTAGAGCATATAATTGGAGAAAAGGACTTCATAAAGTGAAGATGGAGAGGTGAATAGGCTGAGTTGTATGTAGGTACTTGTCAAGTAGTTCATTGAGTCATAAAATCTGGAAAAGACCTCTAAAATAAACTAGTCCAACTGTCCACCTACCACTGGTATTGCCCATTTGATATTACATCTTTACATTTCTTGTACACCTCCTGGAATGGTGACTCAACCACCTCTCTGAACAGTCTGATCCATCACCTGTCTACTCTTTCAAATAAGATTTTTGCTATATCCAGCCTGAACCTTCCCTGGCACAACTTGAGACTGTCTCCTCTTGTCCTATTACAAGAACAAGCTGGCACCCGCCAGGCCACAGCTTCCTTTCAGGTCATTATAAATGGCAATCATCCCCTAAGCCTCCTCCAAACTGAATAATCCCGGCTCCCTCCATTGCTCCCCATAAGACCCATTACCAGCTTCGTTGCCCTTCTCTGAACGTGCTCCATGGCCTCAATATCTTTCTAGTGGGGAATGGGGAAGGGCTCAAAACTGAACACGGTACTGAAGATGCTGCCTCATCAGTGTTGAGTACAGAAGGATGATCACTTCCCCACTCCTGCTAACTACACTGTTTCTGATACAAGCCAGGATGCCACTGACCTTCTTGGCCATCTGGGCACACCACTGGCTCATAGTCAGTTGAGAACTGACCAACACCTCCTCCAACACCCCCTGATCCTTTTCCTCTGCACATCCGCTCTATCCCAAGTCTGTAGCGTTGCATGGTTTTTGTTGTGGCCAAAGTGCAAGACGTGGTGCTTGGTCTTGTTGAACTTCATCCCTTGGCCTCAGCCCAGCTATCTTGCCTGCTTCAAGTGAAATTAAGGAAATCCAATGGAGGATGTTTTTAGATTCTTACAAACATTCTGTAAGATTTTTAGATAAGAGACCTACAAGCAAATATTTTTTTCTTCTAAGGGAACTTTTCTATTTAAACAAAACAGAGAGATTAAAGGCTATACAAGTAGGAAAACTTACACTTGCAAGGAATGTTACTAGTTTAGTGTGGTTGTCATGGTATTCCTTGTGAAATACAAGTAAAGCAACCAAAAAGCAAGGTATAGCAAGTTTCTAAAGCTTTGAGATATCGAGTTTTAGAACTAGATGAAAATCTATTTGCAATAGTTGCTCTTTACTCTGAAAATGATTGGTTTAGAATAGGCTTGCACTGAATAAACCAGAGGTGCCTGTGCTGCTTTGAGATCACTAGTGAATTGTGTGCCACCTTGCATGGAGAAGTCAACCTTGTGCAGGTCTGGAGCTGCAGGTCTGAGCAGGAAGGTACTGCTGTTTTGCTAGCTGATCAAACATCTGGAAACCAGAGCTCCTGACTGACTGGAAACCAGTGGCAGCAGGGGACTAGGTAAGAGTTTTAGGAAGATGGATGAACTCTAAGAAGGAGCAATGGCTGAGTAAACATTGTGTAGCAAATTAATTGGTCTGTAAGATGCTACTTTAAGTGTTGCTTTTAAAACCACAGGTATGCAGAAATCCTGAATTAAAGTGGATTCTACAGGTATATATGAATACAGACTGAACGTGACTGATACTTCCCTTTGAGTTTTCAGTTTAAATTCCATGCTTAGGAACATTTTTCATAATTTTTGGAACAGCTGTGTGATCTTGAACTCTGGAAGTATTTTGATTGCCATGTTTAATCCATATTAGCTGTCAGTATAGCTGTAGCATAAGGCTGAGTGGGAAAACAAACAAAAGCTGTGTTTTTTTTTTTATGGTGGATCCGCTTTTAGTCTGGTCTCATAGCTGCTTGTCCAGAATTTAAGACCAGGATGAATAGATTAGCTCAGGGAGGCATGTGTGTAATTACGTTGCTTTCACATTCATGCAAACTGGGCTTGCGTGTTTGCCCATATCCCCTACGCTTGGAAGGATGCAGAATAGAAAAGGTGCATGGAGGGCAGTAGTTCCACGTGTTTTGCAGCAGTAGGTGTGTTTGTTGTTGAGCTATCTGTTGTTTGGGGTGAAAACCTGTTTTAATTTTCACATGTTTCCTACAAATCAAAACATCCAGCTGTAAACTCTTTCCTTTGAGGTCATTACTCATGTGACTTGCACAGTCTTACATTTGTTAGTGGTTAGGAATTGAACTGATACTTTTATTTTTTTTCGCAAGGCTGTTTTAAAAATCTTTAGATGTAGGGGAAAAAAGAGGTGGAACTTCGTTTGGAGGTAATGCCACCTCTGTCTCTAGCAGTAATAGCTTGAGTAACTAAAGTCTGGAAATACCAGTCCAGGCATTTTTGAAGAAAAATGTGAGTACATGATCTGAGTGCAAACAGCAGTGCAAATTCTTCCCAACGGCAGTGGGGCTGAAACAGCAGTGTACTAGGATGTCGGCTTTAGGCGGGCTCTACCAGCGGTGGGTATGACTACGCTGTTTTCCGTTAACCCAGAAATGCCGATATTTCTGAGTTAAAAAAGTTTCCTAATGGATAGTAAAGGTGCTTCCAGTTTTCTCGACCGTTCTGCAGTTAACGCTGTCCTCGGTGATGAGAAAGGATTGGTGTAACTCCAGATGGTGAGTGGGACCCCAATTATGTTTACAACTGCCTTAATCCGGACTGAACAAAGAGAGGGACATTAGTGTGTATTTGCTCAATGGTGCTGTGCCAAAACAATCCTTTCCCTCTGGGGAGTTAAAGATCAGGCGAAATTCTTTATTTCAGCCCTGCTATGTGATCCAGAACCGAGGTCGATTACATACAGGTTTCTGGCCGTTGACCTGAAATCCCTGTGTGACTTCTTTGGTCATATGCTTCCGGCATGTGCTGCAGCTGGTCTGGGGATCCTGATTAACCACCCTTCTGTGGGTTATGCTAGCTGGCTGGCGAGTGTAGCCAGATAGAGTTCTGAATGACGAATGCTTTCTGTTTTTGGTGCAGTCCAGACAATAATTTAGATTCCATTCCTTACCTATCTGCCAGCTTTTCTTTGACAATCTTCCAGGCCCTCATCCCCGTGTTTTTTGTTTTTAATTGGCATTTGTAGTAGAAACTGGCCAGTACACTTGAAAATGCCTGAAATTTGGAAAAGCAGGTTGGAAGGGACAGACAAGTAAATGTGAGAGCTATTATGTAAATGTTATTTCTGTGGAAAACAGCAATGCAAAAAGAACTTTGCTCTTAATTCAGTTCATAGAACCTGCAGTTCGCATTAAAAATGACCAGCAAATCTTATTTTCTCCTGTTGTGCTCTGGAATTGGTCAAAGTCCACAAATGTGATGGTTTGTGATTTTTGTAAAAATAGTAAACATTATCTGTAAACCAACTGCAGCACAGAAATGGAATTGACGTGATTGTTACCATGTAAAATAGGGAACAGCAGGCTAAGAAACATAGCTACGTGTTTCAAGGATGGGATAAAGCTGTAGTAGTCTAGATAACCCACAGATCAGTAATCTGATTTATCTTCCTTTTCTCTAATGCTTAAGTATGTACTTAAGGAAACCATAAAAGATCCTAAAGGAAAATGAGATTTGAAGCAGAAAAATGAGATTTGAAGCAGAATATGGGTCTCGCTTATGTGGTGTCCACTGCATCAGATCCTTGTGTAGGATGGGGAGGGGTCATAAATTAATTAGTATGGTGTTACAAATGGAGTGTGAAAAGACATATTCATGTAGACCCTTGAGATTTGTTGAGCTGTCTTAACAGAAGACAATTCAGGACATTTAAGTATAGATAGCAAGCAGAGAAAGAGCAGATCCTCTTAAAAAATGCTTCTTACAGCACTTGGATCTTCTGTCACCTGCTCACAGTGTCTTTCTGCCTACTCTTTAGTGACTTTTGATTTTGTTTTATTGGTAGGAGAATATTAACTCAACATTAACTGCACACTTGAGTGTAAAGGAAGTATATATGAAGAGAAGAGACTGTCTGAAGGTTGTTGTGTAGGCAATTAGCAAGTGCTAACTGCTGATTTCCTGTCACCTGATGGAGAGGAACAGCCTCTGAACCTGTACTGAAAGCATGTATATTTAATGCTACTTTCCTCATGTAACAATGGCTGCCACCATTTATCTGACTGAAGTGTTGAGTGAGTTTGTAAAAACAGTATACATGTACCAATCCTGGTATAGTGATTTGAACTAAGTTGCTGCTTCATTGTTAGTATTCTCATATCTGTTGAATTTCTGTTGTTAATTTGTTGTTAGAACTGTTGCTGCTTCTTGCCCAAGGCATAATCAAACAAGAGACTATGGTAGAGTACTCTAATTTTGTACAAAAGCATTCTGATCTAATGTGTCTGTATTTGGATAGCTAATACTGTATTTGGCTATTCTTTTGAGTACACTCTCCTCTCTAGATGTGCTATGTGTTTTGTTTTCTAGGTAGTTATTGCAAATCTTAGTCTTCTGTGCTTCAGAGTTCTTGATACAGACAGTGGCTACATTAGTAATAAATGAATTTTGACATCTTGGAGGAGAACAGTCTTTGATCTAAGGAGAAAGCCAGAGCCAGTATTGTGCCTGTCTTTCAGAATAACTAAGCTTAGAGAATCTCTGCAGTTCTAACAATAGATCTAATAGCAAAGAGTGAGACAAAAACATTGCGCTGACTCCAAGGAGGAACTTAGCAGTGGTTTACTGTGATTATAGTAAACATGATTCATTTTAAATGGACAAAGTTGCATCATCAGAAAAAAATTGTGCGACTTCATCTAGACAGGTTTCACATGCTCTAGGTTTTTGTGCATCTGGTGTGGTAGAGGACTGTGTGTCAGATTAGGTGCCTTCCATTTGTGTGTTTGGAGAAAGAGGCTTCTTGCTACAACAGGAATTAAAATAATACATTCTTAAATTCCTTGGAAATGTTTCCCTTAGTATAAAAGATCATGTGGCAACAACAGGTTAACATTTCTTATCTTTACATGCTATTTTTCTCGTCTTTTTTTAAAGCTACCTTCAGTCCTGAAAGGATTACTGTTATTTGAGAAATGAAGCTTCTTTACATTATAAGCATATAGTTTTGATTTCGGGCTAAAAGGAATAAAGTTAATCAGTAGTCCCTGTCTTCTCCTCTACTGACCCTTTTTACAGGTCTACTCAAATTCTTACTACATCTGGTATGAGTCAAAAGTAGTTTTTAATCATCTGGTCTGACTAATGGCTTCCTGTCAAGAAAGACCTAAAAATCTGCTTTGATGGCGTTAGAGTTTGTACTTAATTTGAATTGAATTAGACATAATGACTTTTCCCCCCGAACATCATCAGTGTATTTGCTGTGAAAGAATGTTGTTGGTTTTTTTTGACTACTTGTCTTGTGAGGTGGCAGCGTTATCTCTTAGGTCAGAATGTACTGTGTCAATCTTGTTAACTGCACAAACAGAGACCCAAACTCTGAACACGTGTCCTGACGTATCAGAACAATGCAGTGGTACATTGCAAAAGTAAATCTTGTTGTGGTACCATGGTTTTAGTTCTTTTATGGTACGCTGGTAAATGAGGTGAAGGTCTTAGGGAACAGAATGGAGCTCAGAGCTGCCTTCTTACTGACGTGGTGCATACCCATCTTCTGTTTTCAAGGCCTGGATAGTCAGCTTCAGACAAATACAGCTGTGGTTGCGAATTTATTCACTACCATTTCTATAGGCTATTTTAGAAAAAAGAGGAGATTCCTTATTGTCTTAGCCTTTATGCAAGTGTATCTGCAGCATTTTTTTTTTCCTTCTGTGCAAGTAATTTGAAGCTAGCAGCAGGGTATGTGGTAGATTTTAGGAGATCTTTTCAGAACCATGAATGCTGTAAATGTACTTTCAGATTTCAAGAAGTAAATTTGGAACTAACAGTCTGTTCTCAGGTACATTACAGAGTGCAAGTTCTGTAGTGTTTGGAAATATCAGTAAGAATTGTTACACTGTCTGTGAAATGTTGCTTTGTGGACTCACTGTTATGTAATGAAGTATGTGAGAAATAGAATAGCAATGAAATTGATTTTGTGTAAAGGTGTTTCTTTCATGAAAACTTACCTAAGGTGAAACATTAAAGAACGAGTCCATTGGCTTCCGGATGGGTTGCTTTTTATCGCCAGCAGTTTTGTGTGCACCATTTTATGTCTGTGTTGGAGCATACTGGTTGAACACTGTTTCCCTTCTTGTCCACGTATTTTGCAGGCATACAGGAGTTTCCAGAAAACATAAAAAACTGCAAAGTCTTGACAGTTGTTGAGGCCAGCGTAAATCCAATTTCAAAGTAAGTTTGTAATTTTTATGGTACTTATTGATTTACACAAGCTCTGATGAATCTCACATGTGCTCCGGTCAACTTTTTGTGAGCCAGCTCTTCTAACTGGAGGCAGGGAACTGAGGCACCCAAGAATTATTTTTATTATCCTCATTGTGCTAAGATGCACTTTAGCTATGTGACTGAAGTAATTTGCCTAGCTTAATAGGTTCTGTCAGGCATCCTGCATTGTATCACATGGCTTCATCAGCTTTTTTTCAGTTCTTTGCTTCTTTAGGAAGGTAGAGAAAAATGATCAAAGTTTTGTTTCTTAAGAGCAAATTAATTTCACTCCAAAATTTGCACCACAGTCTTTAAGATAACTCAATTAATACTGACTATCCATCATTTTCAATAGCAATACAAGTAATTTTGCCAAAGTAGTGCTACTGGAGTTATGAACTTCATGGAAGGTAACTGTTTTGGGGTGAGAAAGCTATTGCATAAATTTTAATTTATCATATTACCTGTAAAAATACTTTTTCTGCTCTAGGTGTCAGGAGAGCATAAGTACATAGGAAAGAGCACGTTTTTTGTTTGTATTTTTGTTGCCTGTAGATACTGCCCTCAACACTTAAAAATAATTTTCAAACTAGTTTCACATAACCACCATACCATATAATGTAATATGTGTGTCGGTCTTCAGTACTGTACTGTTCTCTCATAGAGCATTGAGTCAAATGCCTTGAATATAATTGAATTGAAGGCTCTGTACTACTTTTTTTTTTATTTACAGACTTCCGGATGGATTTTCCCAGCTGCTGAACCTAACGCAGCTGTACCTGAATGATGCGTTTCTTGAGTTTTTGCCAGCTAACTTTGGCAGGTGAGCTGCATTTGAAACATAGTATCTATGTTTACAGAGGTATTGACTTAAAACATCCTGGCTTGTAGCAAAGAGAATGAGACTGAAATGAATGCTTCTCTCATCTGTTGTTTTTAATCAAATTCAACATATTTTGATTTAAGCTCATGTTTACTAATGGTATCACACAGAACATATACAATTCTCTCAGAAAGTAATTTACAGAAGAAATAAATTAGAAGATAATATAACAAAATGTGTAACTAAACTATTGCTGACAATCTTAACATTGGGACAAGTAAAGCATGCATGTGACTTCTGCTTAGAACTACATGAGCTAGAAAGAGGGGGATTTCTATACTGCTGATTTAATACATCAGAAATGTTCTTTCAATCGGGATTTCTGTTCTATATCATGATAGCTTTTCTTTTCTTTTAAAAGCTTTGTGTTTTTGGGTGGTTTGTTTTTTTGTTTTTTTTTTTTTTCATTTTTGTCACATCAGTTACATGCTTCTTTTCCTCAACCATATCCTTTCTTAAGGTACTCTGAAGCTGAGCTATGTTCTACCAAAATTGGAGTCAAACTAAGACAAGTCATTCTGATTCCTCCTCCATCCTGTGCCATGTAAAGAAATCATAACTTTATCATTTGTAGACAAATGGTCTAAATTATTTTTCTCTCTGGTATCACAGGCTTTTCTCTGTGCCTTGTATTAGTAGATGTTGGAACTAGTTTCAGTTTTAATTATTTTTGTTTGTGTAATGATGGAGGACTACAACATATGTAACTATATTTAGAATTCAAATTGAGATATCTTAATGGCTTGTACAATGTCATGATTATCTCCTTGTTTCTCTTGGAAATGTCAGTGATTACACTCTAGTGTTCCTCCAGTGCCTTCTGCAGCTGCTGAGTATGGCTTCCCACACATGATCATCTTATGCATTGGACAGCTCAGTTAAAAAGGAGTGATTATCCTACAAGGAAATATCAGATATGCAGATCTATAAGCAGAGTAATTTAAACCTGAAGCTCACTGTGCGTGACATCTTCAAAAGAGAAACTTCATTGTTGAATGTTTAAAACAAAGAGGTGTATCCTCAGCATCATTTTAAAAACACTGAGAGAGCTGTCTGTACTGTTGAGTTTTGCTTCCAGAGAACTTCCTTTATGATTTTACTTTTAATCTTTTTTCTCAACAATTTGCAGCACCAGATACTTTAAATAGTGTCTGATCTGGGATATCTTTTTAAATTAAATATACAGTGGAGATTGAACTGACATCTTGATTTAGTTACACCTAAGTAAGTTTGCAAACTCATGCACATCCTATAGGTTTTTTTTATATTTGGCATGCATTTGAGTCCTGTTTCATTATTAGTTATGATTTTAGAAGAGTACTTCTGCATCAGTAAAGCTGCTAAAGAAGTGAAAAATCAGGATCCTCTCCCTATGAAATATTAGTTGCTATCCAAGGAATAACTGCTGTTGTATATTGAATTACTAAGTGCGCTGCTGTATATTTGCACATTTTAAAAATTTTGAAGTTACACAAATCAAATTATGAAAAATGTATTAACATGAGTAAGGTATTAATACACAGATTTTCTTTTAAATAAAAGTTATCCCTCTTTTATAATGTAAATTAAATTGGTTTCATAAGAACTGTGCAATAATAATTTTGTTAATTCCATTACACTAGGCACACTTGAACAATACTCTCCTATTGCTTTGTGTTTAGGTGTTACATAAGTATTTGTGGCTACATATTTTCACAGCTGAGAGATTATTTTCTTTTGAGTATGACAAATCATTGTGATTGGATGGAACAGAAAATATGTATTTTGCCATTATGACTTATTTTCCAAACTAAATATTAGTTTTTTCAGTCTCGTAGCGGGAATTCAGGTACTTAGCATGGGTCTATACACCAGCAAATCAAAGAGCAGCTAGGCTAAATATTTGTTGTGTGTTATTACATTAAACTTGAATTAAACCCTACTAATAATGGAAGAAATGGCAACTGCTTGAGGCCATTATTTCTGGTTAATTACTGCAAGAAAATTGCTACCTTAGGTACAGCCTGTATTTCCCAACTGAAAAGACTGAAAATATTTAGCTAGCAGCCTTTGCTCTATGCGTAACAAACTAGATATTTGTATTTCCAGACTCTTAAGGTTAGCTGAAGAGAGGGTAGGACATGAAATAAGGTCCCAAAGTTGTGAACCTTTCTGTCACCAAAGACAGTCTTTTAAGCTCACACGATTAGCTTATTAAAAGTGTCGTACAGTGAGTTCAGGCAAAAGTCAGTGACGTGTGAGTGTACCTATTTATAGCTTAGCGTAGGAATGCCTCTCCTGTTTTCAACTAAGAAATTTGACTACGTACACGTGTTGTAAGGAAATACTGAAAACTAGCTATTTTCCCTGTCATCAAAGCTAAGCACCGTTTGGGGCCTAAGGTAGTGTTTGATTATGGAAGCCTTCCCAAAATTTTCCCAGGTGACAGGTGGTAGTGCACATGGAAATAAACTGAAGTTATGCTAGGGAAGTTTAGATTTGATGTTGGGAAAAATTTATTCGTGGAAAGAGCACTCAAATATTGAAACAGGCTGACCAGGGAAGTGGTAGAGTCCCCATCCCTGGAGGTATTTGCAAGATGTGGCAGCAAGGGACATAGTTTGGTGATGGGAATCAATAGGTCAGGTTGACAGTTAAACGTCATGATCTTGAATGCCTTTTGTGACTTTAAAGTAGGAAGTCGTCCTTTCCACTTCTGTTTTAGGCAAAGCAAATGGCTTAGTAGCTTCTATTGAGCTTTTGAGCAAGTGTAAGAAATATCTTCCATTTGATTTGCTTTTTAACTGTTCTGTTTTCACTTTTTTTTTTACCTCTTGTTAAAGGAAAGGTAGAACTCCTAGGAAACCGATGTGTTTTAAAACACAGAAAGTGTATTTCTTAATGTAGAGTAGTGCAAATTCAGGTCTTCAGCCCTTTCTAAGTGTGGATGCTTGTGCAGTCCCCTGTGGGCCAAGTCTGAACAGGATTCAAATGCCATTTTGATGTGGGTTGCTTTTGCAGCCGCAGTAATATTAACACAGTTGGGGCAATATCCTGTTATTCAAGGAGGAAGGAGGTTTAATTTTCCAGTTTTAGATGCCCACTGTCGAGTATTCTTTTAGTCTTGTTACAGGTTTGATTTTTCTTTGGAAAGCTTTCAGGGAGGAGGTTCCTCTCCAGCAGTTGCTACCAGCTTACCTCCTAGCAGAAATATCAAAATGGATTAAGAAGCTGACTAAAAACATAACATGAAAGGAAATCCAATATGAGTTTAAAAGTTGGCTTTACCTTTTGGAAAACCACGGGTATTCCACTGTTGAGGCCTTTCACATGAAGTGCTTTGATAAATTGCCTGTATTAGAAATTTATCATCATAACTTTTGCAGAGTGGTGCTGCCTTTCTCCTTCTATTTCACAATTACTTTATATGAGGAGAGCATATGCTAATGAATCCAATGAAATGCTTAAAAAAATGTAGGCTGAGGGAAAGGAACTGTGTTTGAGATGCAGGAAGATCTAGTTTGTTTGCCACTATGCAAGAGCCAAACCTTAATGAATAAATGAATTCAAAATAAAATGCAGATTTCTGTATAAAACGTATTTGTATTCTTTACAGGAAAAGATTTAAAACTTGTTAATCTCTTTTAAAGTGTAAGTTTAGCAATGCGAACAAGTTCTGAGATTGTTTTTTATGGTAATACAGAATAGTGTGTGATAATTTGTTACTTTCTTTTTTTTTTTTTTTTTTTTTTTTACAGATTAACTAAACTCCAGATACTGGAACTTAGAGAAAACCAGTTAAAAATATTGCCAAAGTAAGTATGTGAAATTCGTATGAAACGCTTTGGAGGGTTTCTACTGTAGGTATGCTAATAAATTAATACATATAAAAAAGCAGACAGCAACTTAAAATTTATAGCTAAGTAACCAGAGTAGCTTCTTACAAGAAACTTTCCCTTCATAATTGCTGAAGCTAATTATCCCAGCAGACTGATTGGTCTTCATATACCTAAGTTTGCCTGATTTTCTTCCCCTCTCCCCCATGTGTTTGTATTTTAAAGTTTCTGCCATGTCTAGCTCTGTAGATTTCTGATCCTACTGTAACTCTGTTAAGTCAGAATGTGGTCTTTTCAGGATGAGTCTTGGGTATCTGGAGATGGTTTTTCTGCACACAGCGTTTTAACATCATCCTCTCAGAAGCAGCTGGGGAAACTGGGATTGTAAGAGAATGTGCTAAGTGTTGTATGTCTCTATTCAGCGCACATGTTAGCAGAAACTTATATGAGTAGGCTGAGATGCGACTTTTCAGCCCTTCAAGTACAACAGCCAGTTTTCCTAAACTAAAATGGAACTAAACTATGTTTCATTCAAATTCCCTTTTTGTCCATTTAGATATCATACTGTGTCTGCTGATTTAAAAATGCTAAAACATAAATTTGGAATGCAGTATATAGTATCAGAATATGTGAAAGTGATTTTTTCAGGCATGATACCCAGTAATGTGACAGAAACGCTCTCCTTCCTTATTTCTGATGACACTAATTTTTGATAGAAAGAAATAACGGCATGTAATTTGGGATAGTGACTCTATGGAGAAAGTATACTTTAAACATATAGCTAATATAAGTTTTGTTTACAAAATTACTGACTTTAATTGCCACAGTTAACATTAATAACATGAATTATGTGCGATATTTTTTAAAAGAGTAGTTTGCAGAAGTCACTCTGATTTATGCAACTTCTCTTAAACCTGCTGGGAGTTCTTTTTCTTCACTTCATTGTGTTTAGGTTTCCATCCTTGCTGGAAAGCTGAACAGTAGCTGTCATGAGGATGTCCTCTGCAGCACCTCCTACGATACCTGCTGAGCTGCTGCCTTTATTATTTTCTTCTTCTACTCTTCTGGTTCAATTAAGAGAGATTAAAGCTTTGGAAGCTACTGTACACATATAATTAAGTATTTTGCTACAGTGAGGCACTACAATAATTTATTATTTGCGTAATGTACACTGGGACTCAGTTGTTTTAACCAGTGAAGTCATCTGTATCCTGCTTCAGCTGTTATGTCAGAATAGAAACAGATAGACAATTATAACTTAGCTAGGTTTAAAAACTGTGTGTTGTGAAAAGAACATGCTTTAAGTAGTGTATAAAATCACTTTTTTAAAAAACTAATGAGATGCAGCATTATATGCCAATATTTTTGCTATGAAAAACAAATACTGTTTTCTTGTTTTCCTGTCCTCTCTCCTTTTTAATGTGTTTGTCCTGACAGTTTCTTTTGGATTTATAAGGAGGGGGATGTATTTAGATAAATACTTAGCAAATCAACTAGTCTTCTTGCTGAGTTAAAAATGCACATAACATTAAATCATAAAGCACTTAGAAGTCTGGTAATCAAAATAGGTAATTAATGCCAACGTACTAAACAATATCGGAAAGCAAGTAGATGCTATTTTAAGAAAAGATTGCTGTAACATCATAGCTGGAAGTACTATAAATTAGGCAAGTAGTGAGGGAGGCATCTTACAAAATGTTTATATGTTTTATAGTTATGGATATGTTTGTTGGATGAGAGGCACTTTTGCTTTTGGCAAAAATACAAAGAAACAAAGGCCTAGAGTCAGTAAAGTTTTTTTTATTATAGTGCCAACTTTATGCAAGATATGTTCTATTCTGGCTTTGTTGTAAGCAATCTAATATATTAAAGTAGAATGGAATAAGCACAACTAATTTCCATTAAGGAAATAGAAATAATTTGTATAGTAATTTTGAGCAGATACTCTCTATTGAGTTCCTAAAGTAAACAGAAGTGGAGGGAAAATTTTGACAAAACATTGCCAAAAGAAGGAATCTTGCCCTGTCTCAGTGATTGATTTAGTCTTTGCTATCAACTGGTTTAAGAGGTACTGATGTGTCATGTAATCCAGTTTAGTAATCTAGTCTCTAGTTTTAGAACTAGAGGAATAATTAGGATTCCATTCTGTGTTCCAGGCTGCTGACAATGTTGAGTCAGCAATGTTGAGTAAAATGTGACAGTTTTCATTGTTATTTTGATTCAACAGTGGCCTTGTCTGTTTTTGGTAATCATTAGGAAGTGTTCTTTTTTTGGGGATAGCTGTCATGATTTTAACAACAGGTGAAAAGTTGAGGCAGTTGAAGACTGACTTGACTGAATTAATCTTTATCATAAAGATAACTCTAGTGGTCTTTAATTATTGTAAACTAATCCATAGATTAATTACTCTTTGTATGGCAATCACAGCATGACCATTAATGTATGGTTAGTTGAACAGTGTACAAATTTTATCTTATTTAGATACTAATCTATTTACAGAACAGCATCACTACTTAATACTGACTCAAGTAATATATTTGGATGAATACAGGAAGATTGTATTTTATTAATTCTGATTCTTGTTAATCCTTTTCCCATGCAGAACCATGTCCAGACTAACCCAGCTGGAGAGACTGGACCTAGGAAGTAATGAATTCACAGAAGTGGTGAGTTTTATCTAAGCAGAGCTTTGATTGTTCTATTAACACCTTTATTAAATAATCAATTTGTAATCATTAGATAAATGTAAAAATTGTCTCAAGGATTCTGCTACTGAGCAAATATTATTGATATCTATGCTTCTGTATGGGGCCTGTTTTTAAAATTGTGCATTTTCTTTTGCATATGAGTGTGTTTTTGAAAACAAAACACTGTGGCATAGTGGGACTAATGTGCCACTTAAATGTTAATGGTAGTGTATGTATGATTTATAAAAGTAATGGCTTGACTTATAATAAATTCTGAACACTTATTTTTTTATCTTGTTTAGTGTTACAGTTCTATGAAAGCTGTGGGTGACTTGCCTTTTTAGTGGGTATAAGCTGTTTAGATTCAGGTTTTTTAGATTTGAGTATTATTGAAAGAAAAGAAACAAAGTGAAGAAACGCAGCCCATAATATATATATATAGTCAGGATTTGACATCTGTCTGCTTCTGTGAGTACTTCCCCATATAAGGGAACTGAAATAGAAGAATAGTGAAATATACTGACCTACCACATGAAGTCAAACCTCTGTGCGCTACCAGTGGGTATTTCATTAACCACAGATCATAAACAGAGGAGCACTTGCCTAGCTGTGTGGCTTGTTAGCTGCAGAAGCGCATTTGAGGAAGTGTTTGCTGGCATCGCAGTAATGAGCGCTACTGCTGTAGGCTCACTGCAGTGTAGGTATGCCTGTGAGAGCCTGAAATTAACATACGCAGGCCTATGTTATGCTGTAACAGACAGGAAGTAAAGACTATGAAAGCACCTATTTGTATATACTTCCGTCTGACTATGTTATGTCTCCCAACCTTTTATTTGCAAGGTTCAACTACTGATGACTTATTTCATTAGGATCCTTTGGTAAAATTATAAAAAGGGCTAGAAATATGGGGTTTTTTTTGGTTTTGTTTTGTTTTGGTTTTTTTCCATCAAGATCTATCTAAAGTGTAGTCTTCATTCACAGTTATTTAAAAAAATAAAAAAAAAAAAAAAAAAAAAGTTTTCTCTTAGAAAATTATTTATTGAGTGCCAAGACTGCAGAAATGCATATAGCGATACTGTAGATTTACAATATAAATAAATGGAGCTCTACATTTAACTGAACTTGGTTGTAGTTGTTCGGACGCAGTACAACATGCTTTGTATTGCTTTCTCAGAAGGGAGATTTAAATGGTAAACACCCATGCTGTATATGCTTTCCTATGCATTATCTTTCTCAGATACAGTAAGTTGCAGTGGGACCATAGCTGGTACTTCATTTTATGAATCAAACGGTTTACTTGTAATGTGCAGATGCACCATTTGTTTCCCAGTTTTCTAGGTCATTATTTTGTCAATTTTGTCATTTCTGAAAAACAACTCTTCTGGGCTGGTAGAACTTAAGTATTTTTAGACCTCCTTCAGGAGAAAGAGAATTCTATGCAAGATAAACTTCTTGTATGCTCTAGCTGAAAAATAGCAGTGACTGTAAAAGATGATACTTTCTACGAAGATTTTAGTTCTATGAAGACTTTAGTAGAATGATCAAGTTTTCATCATGTTTTGTATATGTGGTATATATATTTCAAAAAGTAAATTACCTGTTTTTTTTTATCAACAAATGAAACAAACGTATGTAATTAGACATTACTTATGTTAGTTACATATATATGAGTTGCTGAAGTTTTTTTGCCTTTTTAAATGACTATTTTTTAAAATGGTTTCTCCTTACAGCCTGAAGTGCTTGAGCAACTGAGTGGGTTAAAGGAGTTTTGGATGGATGGTAATAGACTAACGCTTATTCCAGGAGTAAGTTCCCTTTTTTTTGTTTTAAACATGTAGTGTTCTAATTTACCGTTGTATTTGCTTTAACAGCATATATATTGAAGTTGCTGTATAATTTTAATGTTGCTTAAAGCCAATAGGATAAATACTGCTTAAGGCTTAACTAACCTACTTAGAAGTTGTCACTGATTGTGATCGTTTTTGTGCACAGCTTCTTTTTCATTGACAGTTCTGTCACCTAAAAATCACGTTCCAAATTGAGAAAGGATTAAAATCCTAGATCAAATCTTGATTCAAACTTAAGGCTGCCTGGTCCTTCCAAAGAGGAATTGTTTGCCTTAAAGAGCAAATGAGAATATACAGGGTAAATGTCATGTGGCTTTTTGAGTTTTTACTAGCAGTGCCTGTAAAGCAAACAGCGGCAGCTGAGGATTCTCTGCTGTGTGTACAAATTCCTGAGAAAACATTCTGACGTCTCTCAGTTGCTTAGGGTCCTGGGTGACGTGTGACTGAAGTACTAGTGAACCTGTGTTTGTGTTCTAGTAAAGCACTGTTGGAAATTTGGGAAGCAGCTGGTATGTTTTCAGACTTAAAATCATTAACAGTCTTTGGACATGGAGCTTTCTTGTTTGATCAGTAGTCCTCTGATACTGTAATATCTTCACTGTCTTTCTTCACTTCAGCTAATTATTCCTTGAGAAGAGTTGAGTATACACTGAATTTTTCTATTTCATAATAAAATAAAACTTCTGTGTGAAAGCGAGTGCACTCTTTCCCTTGTAAAGATTTTAAATACTTGTGTGTACAAATCTTCATATGTAAATGTAATACAAGATTTACTTCAGCATTTTTTTATCAGTATAATGTACTGGTTCACTGTTATTGCTTTTGAGTTTATGTAGAATGCAACTTTATACAGAATTCAAACTCAAGCATTAGGAAACTTAACATGGGTGGTATTATCTCCTTTTGTTACACTGTGTGCGTCTGTGTTGAGTCTGTTCTCAAGCTTCTATCCATCCATGGTGACTGATCATACAGTTGCATTTAAAACTGACTTCAAAGAAACCTGCAGAATAACTGGTGTGTTTTTGTATGTAGCAACATGTTAAGCATATGTATTAGCAGAAAATAACTCATCATAAAGATAGGATATTCTGCATAAAATTGTTTTATCACTGTAAATACGTTTTCTCTTTTCCTGTGGTAT
Source organism: Lagopus leucura (assembly GCF_019238085.1). Lineage (NCBI taxonomy): Eukaryota > Metazoa > Chordata > Aves > Galliformes > Phasianidae > Lagopus > Lagopus leucura. The sequence goes on along the minus strand of NW_024962268.1, from coordinate 6,228,707 downwards.
TACATTTCAGAGATAGTTTGTAGTTAAAACTTCTGGCTCTTGTTTGGAATATGCACTCGCTAGTATATTATTTTCTATTGTTTTTAGTTCATAGGCACTTTGAAACAACTGACCTACCTGGATGTTTCTAAAAACAACATCGAAATTGTTGAAGAAGGTATTTCAGGTTGTGAAAGCCTACAAGACCTACTGTTATCCAGTAATTCACTTCAGCAACTGCCAGAGACTATTGGTTTGTATTTTCAATTAATTCATGAATTAAAAAGTTTATGGTTTAGTCACAGAACACTATATAAATAATAAATATATATAAATAATATAAAAATAATAAATATATAAATAATATTTTAGACCTACATGTTGAGTGTTTTGAAGTTCCAGTTTTGGATAAAGTTGAATAAAACATAATTGATAAGCAATTGTCAACAGTAACGGAGCTTGAAAAAACAAGTATTTCCTATGACTAGTTTGCAGTAAGCTGGCAGATTAATCCTGTAAACTCACCTTACCTTTTTTAGTAAATATGTAGCTCTACAGGAATTTCAGGGAATACAGAAGGTATATTTCCCCCCCTAACTTAGGATTAAAACTAAACTTAATGAACTCCATTTTGTTTTGAATTTTTTATTTATTTAGTTGTTTGGTTTTTTTTTTTCCACAGGTTCCCTGAAGAAGGTAACAACTCTTAAAATTGATGAAAATCAGTTAATTTATTTGCCAGACTCTATTGGAGGGTATGTATTTAACCTAAATGAGATGCCAGACTGCTTTTCTGCAATCTTTCTGTAACAATGGTTCCTCTGTTGAATGGTTTACATTTCTCTAATTGATTTATTTCCTTCTATATATTAATGTGATAATGAAACTGGTAGCAAATGTTTCGTATCTATTTTTTGGTTCTCAGTATGTATTCTACATATTTAAATAATATGTATCGAAACCTGTTTCCCACTCATTAATGAGGCCACTGATCTATAAAAGAAATACAATTTGAAGGGAAACAACATGGTTACAAAGGTATGCAGCTGCCTTAAAGTGTTCTTGCCTTTATCATAGCAGTGGCCATACTAAATGTGGCAGATGATAGAACTGGTATAAAAAGGCCTGGAAATTGTAAATCTAAGCATGCACAATTATTTTTCACCTGTTTATTAGCGGGATTTTTTGAATGTCTACCTTCATGTTCAGCAATTCAATTGAAAAGTCCCAAATGATGACAAAAATAAGTGGTTCATAATTAAATGCTAAACTGAACATGGATATTTGTTCCAATGTATTTTCTCCTATTGAAATTGATGTAAGTTAAGTATTGCTAGAATTTACAAAATACTACTCTGCCAACATGTCTTAACATTCACTGTTTCTTAACTCCCATTTAGCCATTTGTCCTATTCTGATTTTCAGTTCCTTGATCACCTCTGAAAGCTCTTGTCTGATGTCAATAGCAAGATTAAGAAAAAATAAGAAGTTAGGCAATTAGTAAATGAGTTTCTTGGATTCTAATTTTAGTTGAGTTTCAGTGTTTCATTTTGAATTTCATTTGCAATTGATACTGGTATCAATGTAATTTAAACTTAAAGCATTCCGTTATTTTTGGATGAATCAACCTGTAGAGCAGAGTATTACTTTTTTCAGGTTAATATCAGTAGAAGAACTGGACTGCAGTTTCAATGAGATTGAAACATTGCCTTCATCTGTTGGGCAACTATCTAACATAAGGACATTTGCTGCAGATCATAACTTCTTAACGCAGCTACCACCAGAGGTATGTATTTAGTTATAAAACTGAACAACAAAGTATTTTCATGGGTATTAAACTGCATTGTTGATACATATTTTATTTGGACAACAGATTAATCATTCTTGAGTACTTTTTGTGTATATTTAATGACAATGTTTACAAATATACAAATAAATCTGAAAAGTTTTTGAAGCTAGTAGTAGAAATCAGTACCAATTCTGTTAGCACTAAAGGGATAATATATAAAAATAAACCTAATTATACTAAACAAGATAGCTGTAGACTGGTTGTTTTAAAGTAATAATAGATTGTATTTTTAGAGCTGTGAAGGTGAATTAATTCTCTGGATTCTTTTTTCAGATTGGAAATTGGAAGTATGTAACGGTATTGTTTCTGCATTCAAATAAACTTGAATTTCTCCCTGAAGAAATGGGTGACATGCAGAAATTGAAGGTCATCAACCTGAGTGACAACAGGTTTGTGAGCATATAATTCAAGTAAAAATCATATAAAATGCAATAGCATTGAGCGTATTTTAGTGTAACTGGTATCTATCACCTGGTATCTATTGGATGTAAGTAGAGCCATTTTCTGAATGTTCTGTGCTACCTGTCATTACATCCCTCAGTTCATAATCTGACTGCAATGCATGTATTTCATTTATTGTTCTTCCACTTTAAGAAGCTATGTTTCTTTGATTAGGCATATGTTTGATTTAAGTACATGCACTGACATGTGGCTTAGATATGCCAATGGGTATTAGTATGTATTTTTTAATGGAATTCTTTTGTCTATCCTCTTAAAATTTGCATTTGGTTTGTAGCTAAAAAATTAATAGCTTCCTGTATTGCATGCAGGGGACACAAAACAGAAGTGTTGCGGTATATGATGCTCCCCCAGCATGTGTTGGGGAAGAAGGAGGAAAGAGACATTTTTAATTAGAACTGGTCAATAAAAACTGGCAAAATGTCTTTTTGGATTCGTCAGTTTGCAGAATTGAAATGTATTGGGAGAGAGAAATTTGAACTCTCCCTTCTGTTCTCCAAATCTAGTTTCTTTGTACTCTACCCTGAGCCTGATTTTATTCACACTTTAAAAAAAACAAACAACAACAAAAAAACCCACAATTTTAGGTGTGACCCTTTTTTCTTAATTTTAGTACCTGTGTATATTGTGTATATTGAAGGATTGCTGAGGATTTTTCTAATTAAAGTATAAAAATAAATAGTATTGATTTTAAGTTCAGTAATTGATTTATATGCAGTGCTGATGGTTGTCATAAAAATTGTGTTCAGGTCATTGACATGAGATAAATTCAGTTTGCCTTGTCTCATTTTTGCTAAAGTAGGCAGAAATGCATATTTAAAAAAAAAAAAAGGCCCTTTAACTGTCAAGTTGTAGTATTGATAAGTGTGTTTTCATAAACTTTTATTGCAATTCGCAGGCTGAAGAATTTGCCATTTACCTTTACAAAACTGCAACAGCTCACTGCCATGTGGCTATCGGACAATCAGGTAAAATATTCCAGGAGAAAAATTACAGGCAGATGGTTGACTTTATTCCTAATTGAATTGATAAGTGATCTTTTGAATATTAAGTGAATTCTATGTGCATAAGTACTTCCTTGACATTTTGTCCATTCTCTCAAAATAAACAAAACTGGGTCTCTCTTACTTTAGAGCTTATCTGGCAAAGCTTTTATATGAAACACAATTTCACAGATGTTGGAATTTCTTATTTGTCATCTCTTAAACAAGAAAGGTGGTATTTGAAAAGGTGTTAGCACTTAAACGTATACAGTGGTGTGCTGCAGTTGCACCACTGTAGAAGATTTGCATAACCTCTTTTGTGCTAGGTTGCTTGTCCTATCTTTGAACTTTGTGGCTGTCCATATTTCAAGCTATTGAGAAGTAACTTGTGTACTCATGCCTTGTCTTATTCCTCTATATTCTACCAATTCCCTGTATGGCACTAAGGCTTTCAGGGCTTCCAGAAATTCTTTGATCTCAAGTGTGGAATGCTGAAAGACTGCTGAAGAGTGAGAGTTACCAGTCTGATATCAATGTTATATTAAAAAAAAAAAAAAAAAAAAAAAAGCACAAAATTTTACTTTATATAGCTGTCCACAGGTGTAGATGATTAAGTGTGTCTGTGCATCCCAGATCAGCTTACTTTGGGACAACAATAAGTCCTAGCAAAAATAGGGTTATTTCTTTTTATATCCAGTTTATTCTCTTGAATTTGTTTTTTTTCCATTCCCAAGAAAGTCATCTATTGACGTGTATTAGCAACTTCATTCTCTGAAAATTATTCAGAGGGAAAATGAAGACTGCTCTGCCTTGCATTCTATAAGTTATGTAGATAATCTTTACTTTGTACATGCATATGTTTTCTTAATGTAATTTTCTTTGATTTGCTTCTTAGTCAAAACCACTTATCCCCCTTCAAAAAGAAGCAGACCCTGACACACAGAAAACTGTGCTTACAAATTACATGTTCCCCCAGCAACCAAGGACTGAGGATGGTAAGGATTTCTTTTTCAACTTACAGCATCATTAATTTGTTACCTTTTCAAGTATAAATAAAAAAAATGCCATCCAGGAAAAAGAAGAAAAAAGGGGACTTTTATTTTGTGTAATGCATCCTATTCTTACAAGTGCTTGTTTTTTTCTTTAGTTATGTTCATATCTGACAATGAAAGCTTCAATCCATCTTTGTGGGAAGAACAGAGGAAACAGCGTGCTCAGGTGGCATTTGAGTGTGATGAAGACAAAGATGAGAGAGAGGCACCACCTCGGGTTAGTATTTCATTTATTTTTTACTACTGGTGTTTCTCTCTCTCTTTTTCCCATTGACATTCCTGACTCCCCTCCTTTTTATTCCTTTGACTGCTGACTTAGCTCTGCTGAAGAAATCAAGACTTCATTTATTAGTTTAAGAGCATCAAACTGGGCTATTTTTTTTTTTCCTCATCATTAAAATGGAGCACATAATTATGAAATTGCTGGACTGGTGCTGGTACAGGAGAAGGATAGCTGGGAAATAATGGTTAATTCTGATTTTTATTTAAATATATAGCAGTTGCCATTACTCTTCCTGTTTGGTATCAACAGACAAATTTAAAGCAAAAATAATTGATTTGTAACTTTGCTGGGTTTTCTAAAATTTTTGTTAATCTAGGTAGATTCAAACTGCAAAGTGGAGATTCTAGGTTTTACTCTGTTTTGTCTGAATCTATTGTCTATTTTAAAGCTTGATACTTTAATTACAGCTTTTAATTAAAATTAGAATATTACTTTTTATTACACAGGAAGGCAATTTGAAGAGGTATCCAACTCCATATCCTGATGAGCTGAAGAATATGGTCAAAACAGTGCAGACAATTGTACATAGGCTAAAGGATGAAGAGTCTACTGAAGATGTTGCTAAGGAATCAAAACGAGAAAGCCAGACAGCTTCTGTAAAAGATGTGGGGGTAAAGGTTAGATACAATATTATCTTCTGACTTCACTGAAACTTCCAAATATCTAGATTGCCATTAATTCTTTTTAGTTCTTCTCTGTCCTCATTAATGCTCTGCATTAAAGAGCAGGGCTTACCTCTTCATCATATTAGGAATCACAGAATGTCAGGGTTTGGAAGAGACCTTGAAAAAATCATCTAGTTCAATGCCCCTGTTGGACCAGGAGCACTTAGGTCAGGACACACAGGAACACATCCACACGAGTTTTGAATGTCTGCGTTGAAGGAAACCTTGCAGCTTTTCTGGGCAGCCTGTTCCAGTGTTCTGTACCCTCACCATGAAGAAGTCTGCAATATATGTCTGCTTGGTGTTAGCAATTTTCCTCTTAACGCTGAAAATGAAGATGTAGTGTAATAGGTGGTAGGACTGCTTGGCCTGTCTTCACTCGCTTATTTTATTGTAGATACTCCTGTTTGTTTTTTTTTTTAATTTAACTGAAAGTTTAATGATATGAATTGACGACAGTAGGGATGAGAGTGAAACCAATTGGAAAAGGGTGAGGAGTACAACGGGATAGTCTAGAGAGGTTTCTTTCTATCTCATGTATTTCATACTTGCTCATTTCAAACATCATCTATTTCATAGTTTTCCATAATATGTAATGTTAATTCTTAATATCATATGTTATTGAAAAGGGTTTCAAAATGTTTTTTGTACAAATGTTCTTAATCCTGTAGACTTCCGAAATTGTTCCAGTGAAGAATAAGGCTGATGAGAGAAAGCAGTATTCAGCAGGAAGCTCTGTGCAGAAGCCTACTGAACCAGAAGCTGAGCACTGCACTGCAAATTCGCAGATGGCTGCACTTGTTAAAACCTTGCAGAACACAAAAACAATTGTTAATCATGAAGACACGCTTGAGGTGAGGCATTGTGATGAACATTATAGCAGTCAAAGAGTTGTGCTGGTGTTGCATCAGACTTGTTTCTAAGAGAAATGAAAATTTATGTTGACAAAAGCAGAAAATTTCTATCCACAAGCACTGTTAGTACAGAAGGGTTTGTAATGCAATATTATTCTCACTTTACCTATATTATAAGTGCAAGTTGAAAAATGTAACAAAAAGTTCATAATGAAACTGTAGGCATTTAAAGAAAAATAAGCCAAGCTCAAAAATTGGTCTAAGTACTAAGCTCTGGAAAAGATTCTTTCTTAAATAGAATTTTCTGGTTTCCACTTGATTTTCAGCACCTTGGTAAATAATTGATTGTGACTGTTACTGAAATGTCAAAATATCTTGTCAGTAGGAATGAGCAAAATCTTGAGTATGTAAGTGATCATGCCTGTTCATTTCAGTTAACAAGTGGGCTTTAAAATATGTTTTTGTATGTATTTAGTAGTAAGATATATTAAGTATGACTTTTTTTAAGAAATAAGACGCAGTTTCTGAACTCTTTGTACATCTGTGACAAATGTATGTATTTTTTACTTTAGAACATGTTTCAGCATTAATAACATTTTGGAGGTTCTCAGTTAATTACTTGTCAATCACATCATGTAAAGTGTTTTGTGTTTTTTTTGTTTGTTTGTTTGTTTTTCAGTAGTTTCATGAACTGATTATTTTTTGTGTGTGTTGTGCAAGCACTGGAGCTTGCATTTATCATGTGATAAAGAGACTTTATGGCAAGCCATTGTGGCTGTTGCTGGGTCTTTTCCCCCATTGCATGTTCCTGCTATTATATGCATTCTGAAAATACTGATTCTGACAATTCTCTGCAGTTCAAAAACAATATTTTAAAAACAAAAACAAAAAAAAGCAACAATCAGAACCCCACAAAAAAAAAAAACCTAGTTGTCTAGCAGTGGCAGTCATTCTTTAAACCTGGCTGTATGCCAGTAAGGAAATCAGGCAGTAGTATGTAGTCAACTGTGGATACTAAATTCCTTACTTCCTTATAGTAACTTGCTACTAACTTTGTCTCAATCCACATAACTTTATATGCATAAAAGCTTTTCCTTTCATTGTTAATTACACTTGTTAAATGTCACACTGAAGGGGAAGGGCAGAGGCAGCAAAGAGGTTATCTGTTCTTGTTACAGAGGAACAGGATTGTTATAAACTTGGTCACAACACGTTTGCTACTTCTCACTCAGTTTTACTGACCTCTGCTGTAGTCCAAAAGCTGGCCAGGTAGTTAGCCCCATGCAATTGATGGTACTGTATTTTGTAAAGATTTTTGTTTCATTACAGAGAATATTAATGAAGAAAAAAAAATTGTATTTTTGAAGATGACAGCAGCATATGGGCCAGGCAATAGAATTCTGAATCTATTGCGTGGCTGTTCTTGCAGGCAGCTTTGTCAGTTTATGTCTTTCAGAACTGCACTAAGATCCATCTGATGGTTAGGATCTAGTGATTTTTAGCCTAGATCTATTCAGCATCATTTATTCCTAAATATCTTCTCTTCCATTTGAAAGTTTATCCCGGTGTAAATTTCAAAATGAAAACCTAAGCTGAAGTTATCACCAATTTAACCGTCATTCCCATTGAGTTCATCACACACAAAGCAAATGTGTATGTGCTGCATCTTAAAGATAATTCAGTGGTAAAAGTTACTAAATTCATTGGATTTGCACCACACAGTTGCTATGTTAGGTCTGTGTTACTTCACTACTGTGTTTACCTTCACTGTTTATTAGATAGGGTAATGGTTTAGATCAGTTTTACTTACCTTTAACCATTTATTTAAAATGCTCTCTTTATAAAACTGTTTTTCCTTTAGCAGGAGTCAGAAGAACTCTCTTCTGATGAAGAGATGAAAATGGCAGAAATGCGTCCACCACTGATAGAAACTTCCATCAACCAACCAAAAGTGGTAGCTCTTAGCAACAGTAAAAAAGGTTAGATACTATAAAAAAAAAGTACTGTGGGATTCTAATTATTCCTTGACTCAAAATGCCTAGTTTTTCCATTTAAATTATGTAAAAGGTGATTACCTTTGTCTGTTAATGGAAAGATGACCAACTCTCTAGTTCAGCAGTTAACTTGTTGTAAACAGAGTCTCGTGGGAGAAGTCTTGATTGGAAGCCATCTTGGCCATAGTGATGATGAAGAAGTTGAGTGAAAGGTGGAAAACTGCCACCAAAACTTCCACCCTGGATGTGGGAAGAGCAGTTTTGAGAGTGCTTGGAGAACTAGTTGGTGAAGTCCTTTGGTGGATCGTTTTTCACAAAAGTGGAGTTTGTCAGTACAAGTCACTTTTTAAGCATTACGTCTTAAGAGCACAAGAGTAGGCCATTCCAAATGCTGGAAATTAAACAAGCAAGGCAGAAGGCTGGCTTAGCTTAGCAGGGATTGTCTTCTTGAACTTAGGCAGAAAAAGAAAGTCTGTGGCCACTGGAAGTAAGTTGAGACAACTACAGAGATACTGTTTGCTACTGTAGGGAGAAAATTCCTGGTGGCTAAAGCTCACAGTTGAAGCTGGTAAGTATCGTGGTGGATAAAAACAGTGGCTACTTAGAAATACATTAACATACAGACTGGGGGAGAGGCAGCTGGAGAGCAGCCCCACAGAAATATGTCTGGGGTTGTGGTTGATGGCAAGTTGTATCTGAGTCAGCAGTATGCCAGACAGCCCAAAGGGCCAATTGTACCCTGTGGTGCACCAGGCCCAGCATTTCCACCATGGGAAGGGAAGGGATTGTCCTGCTTTGCTCTGTGCAGCCTCACCTCGAGCTCTGTGTGCAGTTGTGTACCCCCAGTATTAGAAGGCCTAAAACTATAATAGCATCCTAAAGAGGGCAGCAAAGATGGAAAAGAGTCTAGAAGTTAAGGTGTATGAGGTTCAGCCCAAAGGATAAGGCCTCATGGTGGCTTACCACTTCTTCATGAGAAGAGCAGAGGAGCAGGTGCCCATCTCTTCTTTCTGGTCACAGCAACTGAACCTGAGGGAAAGGCATGGAGCTGTGCCAGGGGAGGGTCAGGTTGGAGGTTAGGAAGAAGCTCATCCAGAGAATGGATGGGCATTGAAACAGGATCCCCATGCAGCATTCATGGCCCAGGCTGACGGTGTTCAAGAGGCATTTGGACAATGCTCTCAGACATAGGATTTGAATTTTGGATGTTCCCATGTGGAGCCAGGAGTTGGACTTTGTGATGCTTCTGGTCCTCTTCCAACTTGGTATACTCTTTTGATTCTGTGAATAGAGGAAAGAATCCTGTTGTATCTTGAGTATGATTGAGAAAGCTGTGCTGACATTCCTATTTTGTTAATCAGTTTAAAGTCAAAGGGGAAGAAAAATGTTTTGTGCTTTTGAGAACAGCTGAGTACTCTCTCAATAGAGAATTGCAGAAAATGGTATTTGCCTTGGAAATGTTCCATACTTGCTTCTTCTCCCACATTTTGTTGATTATTGCTGTTGTTGGCAGCAATGTCTCTTCTTTAAATTTCAGAGAAGCTGTGCTTTCTTTGTAAGTCTTAAGAATAAACTTGTTCCAGTTTCTTTTTTTTCCAGAATTACCTTACTCTTCTATTATTATTCTTTCCTCTCAAAAGAAACATCTGATAATTGTTTTTGTTAACTAAGATACTACGGTTTATGTTACTTCTCTGGAAGATAATTTCAGTCTGGATAACCATTTCCATTGGAGGAAACTAAATTTTTAAGTCTGAGAGCAAATTGTTTTTTGTTCCATATAATGTCCCTAGTCTAGTACTTTCCAGGAAAAAAAAAAAAAGCTCTCCTGGCTGTTGTATGTAAGAGGATAAGATTTTTTTTGAGGATGGATGAAGGAAAAGCCACTGAGGCAGCCAGAAAAGTCTGCCGAGCATTTGCAATGGATAAGTAAATTCTTTTATCAGAGGATGATGGAATAGTATGCTCAGAGAAGTTGCCCTGTCACTGGAGGCATTCAAGGCCAGGTTGGATGAGTCTTGTGGCAACCTGAGCTGTTGGATGGCAACCCTGTCTATGGTGGGAGAGTTGGAAAGAGGTGACTTCCAGGGTTTTTTCCAACTCCATCCACTTTATGATTCTGTGAAAAAACTGGTGTTTATTAATATTGTCTTTGGGCTCTTATAACTGGCTGAAAAGTCAAAACTTCTCTCATCTCTTAGCTAAAAAATAGTTTCTCAAAAAGTATGCTTTTAGCACCCATATCTGTGTCTAGAAGCAAAGAAAAAAAAAGTTTTTATTTGTATGCTTATGTTTGCTCATGTCAGAGTCACAGCTGGCTTGGAGTCTTGCATGTCAGTTATTTTTATACAGATACCAATTTTAAGTGTGCATATATTAATCAATAGACAAGTAATTCTGAAAATGTCCTATGTGATCTGTGAAGTATGAGAATGCATTGCATCCCAACCATGCAGAAGAACATTTTCTTTCTTTTTTTTTTTTTTTTTTTACATTTGTAAAACTATATACATCCTCAGTGATCTAATTCTTTCCATACTGTTTGGTGCGCTAAGTAGCTATTTAACAATGATTTAATGTTAAAAAGCAAGAAATGTGTAAACCTTAAAAATCCTGTATTTGAAGCAGCATACTTTGTTTTCATTGGGGCTAATAGAGTAATGCAACTGAAAACTTTGGGGTTATTGTAGAAGCAATGAAAATTGTAAAAAATATCATTTGATGGATATGTTTGGGAAATAATGCAACACTAGTTTATGCCAAGGAAACTTGGCAAAATTAGATTTAAAGATGAGTACTGTTTAGGCTGAACCAAATATTTCAAAAGTAATAGAAACTACTGCCAGCAGTCTTCCATGAATTTATAAAAAGGTTGTAAAAGAATTACTGAAAATTACTATATAAGATAGTAAGTATCATTCAGGAACAATGTATGATTTCGTAACACTGTGATTTAAACACGTTAAATGGCTGTTAAACAGATTTGTGTCTATAACTAAATTCGCATTATTTTTTGTTACAGATGATTCAAAAGATGCTGATTCCTTATCAGATGAAGCTACCCATAACAGTAATCAAAATAACAGCAACTGTTCCTCTCCTTCTCGAATGTCAGATTCTGTTTCCTTAAATACTGATAGCAGCCAAGATATTTCTCTCTGTTCTCCAGACAAAGAAACAAATGCTGCTGTTTTATCCAAGTTCAGGTTTGTAGAACACTGTATCAAACTAAGCAAGTATAATAGCAAAACATTATTCAATCATTCAAATTACATGTCCATTTGTTTAATTAATCATTCATTAAATAGTCTTAACTTTTAATATTTCAAAATAATGTTAAGTAGTAGTGTTTCAAGAAAAAAGCAATGGAAAAAAACCGGGACAAATTTGGAGACCAATTTTAGTATGAAAGATACGATTCCATCTCTTGTTACAACAGGGTATAATAATTTCATCCTTAATTTCTGCTATCCCTGCAAAATACTTCCAGTATAACATTTTAAAAGCTCTATTTTTATTTGCATAATGTTGAAAATATTGAAGATCCATTTGATTGCTAACATAATTATTAAAAAGCTTTTAGGATCTTTTGAAGAATGCACTTAAAGATTTCTGACTTTTTTTTTTTGTGTATGCGCGTCAATGAAAGCAAGAATTTTGCGTACAGTTGTCTGGGAGCTTGGTGTTGTTTTATAAGAAATTTAAGTTACAGTTGCTTTATACTTTTTAACATTTTTGAACTACCCTTAATTATTCCTGTGTAAGTTAAGTAGCTTTATGTAAGGATAGGTGATTAGCAGATATATCTGCCTCAAAACAGTTTTAGATCACTCAATAAAGGAAGAGGTTGTAATGCAGTAATAATGAATTGCTTACCCCTTTCCAAGGACCAGAGCTTGCTTAAACACTCAGAAGAAGGTAATATCCAAGTAGAGATCCTTCACTTGTGCTGCCAACCCTTAAATGTGGTTTGCACAAGTGAATTGCTTCCACCTGTACTCCCAGGGCTGGCTGTGTCCCTTCAACAGTTGCTCAATCATTGGTTCAGGCCCTGACCTAACAGTTCCCACGCACTGTCTGAAATCAGAACATGATGCTAACCAGCAAAGCAAACTCTCTGAATAACATATTTTTGTAATGGTAAGATAGCAAATCATAAATTTATTTGTAAATTGGTTTTTGTCCTGCATTGTGTGTGCAGCATGGCCATGTTGCACATCAGTTTTTCTAAATTTTCTTGAAGGAATATCTTCAATCCCTTAGGAATATTGTTTGTGAGTCATCTTTTCTTGCAGGCGAGAAGATGAAAATTTGAATAATCTTTTGCAAAATGGAGGTGAAATGAACATTACTGCAGAAGAAGAAATAAATATGCAAGAGAAAGTTACAAATCTGTCTGAATATGAACTGAGCATTGAAGAAAGAATAGGTCTGATAGGAAAAGGTGTGGATCTAAGTAGTCCTACAGAGGAGACTCACAAATTAGACCAAATAAACATGAATATCAATAAACTGGCTAGTGAAGAGGCAGTGCCAGTTCCCATAGAAAGAATAAAGCCACAGGAAGTAGTGTCAGTAAAGGGCTTGATGAATAATGTTACAAAAGAAGAAGGTGAGCACTTGGAAAATGGAAATAGGTATCCTATAAATAAAGTAAATGGACATCCTGAGGAATCAGTACAGTCTCCCAGTAAAGATGAACTACTGAGAAGCACTACAGTTGACGGCAACTCTTCCACTGAGCTGTCTATTTCACGGAGCACTGAAGATCTGTCACCACAGAGAAGTGGTACTGTAATGAAGTCTCACAGCATCACCAATATGGACCCTGGTGGTCTGAAAGTCTATGATATTGTCAGTGACTGTGGATCTCCACAGCCAAACTCAGTGGTAAAATCTTCATCTGGTAATGCAGATGGGAAAAACATAGTCAGAAGTAAATCTGCTACTCTTCTATATGATCAGCCTTTGCAAGTTTTTCCTGGATCGTCGTCATCATCTGATTTAATATCGTCTACAAAAACTCCATTCAAGTTGGACTCAAATCACAATCCTGAAGGTGGTAATGTAGTGAGAGGATCAGTGCCAGGTGGTCCACAGATGTTTTCCACTCCCCAGTATAATATTCAGTACAGCAGCAGTACAGCAGCAAAAGACACCTTGTGGCCCCAGAAACAAAGCACCCAAGTAGAACAAAGCAATTTACCTCCTTCGCGTCTGCTGAGGTCTGACAGCACAGAAGCACCCAGCTATGTAAAACATTCTGCCAATATGAATTTCTCCAATCACAACAATGTCCGTGCCACTGCTGCATACAGCACTCATCAGCGAATGGCTGGTAGACATATAGACATGTGGGCTGTTCCACCAAATGACAGACTGCTCCCTGGAGCAACAAGGCACACTCTTCAAAGACAGAGCAGTGTATCCTCTACTGCTTCTGTAAATGTCGGTGATGCTGGACCTTCAAGGCGGGCCCAGGTTCCTGAAGGGGATTATTTAACATACAGAGATTTGCATTCAATGGGAAGAGCTCCACCAGTAATGTCAGGGCAGCAGAGACCTCTTTCTGCCAGGACGTACAGCATTGATGGTCCAAACGTACCTCGGCCACAGAGTGCTCGTCCATCAGTGAATGAAATACCAGAAAGAACTATGTCAGTTAGTGACTTTAATTACTCTCGGACTAGCCCTTCAAAGAGATCAAATCCAAGAGTTAACTCTGAGCACTCTTTGTTAGACCCTACAGGAAAAAGTAAAGTCCCTCATGACTGGAGGGAACAAGTGCTGCGACATATTGAGGCTAAAAAGCTAGAAAAGGTAAAAATAATTTTATTTTTTCTACTTTTCTGTAATCTAGGAATTAAGTTAAATATCTATGTTTTGAGCAGCTTTTAATTACCAGTAAAATTATATTTCTGTTCTACTACTTCTTTTAAAAGGTAAACATGTTTATGAAGAAGATGTGAAAAACAGTCTCTAAATGAAATGTTTCCCTGTAGAAAAAGGTCCCTGATGCTTTTACATCATACTTGCCAGCTTAGTCCAATAACCTTTGAATACATTAAATGTCCTGTTGACCTTCTGGACTGCAAGTCCAACTTTTTTTAGGTCAAGTAATTTTTGTTGTTAATTTATTAACATTAATATGTTGTCTTCATATTATACTATTCTGTTACCTTTCTTGAGCTTTCTCTTCTGCATTTTTTCCTTATTTCTTCATTTCAAGAACAAGGAAAAGAACATCAGTAAAATGCATTTCCTAGTATAGGTCTACAGCTTCAAATGTGGAGGAGCTGAAAAAATACAGTTGCTATTTTTTTGCTCCAAGCCAGTTGTCTTTTGAAGTTGGATATTTGACAGACTGTTGAATGAATATTTATTACTGAGAGCACATAAAAATCTTGCTCATTTCATGAAATCACAGGAGATTTTGATATAACTAGAGTAATGATGAGCAGGATTCTTTATGTACCTTAATGCTATCAAAAATTTGAGCTGATATGGAAACATGAACAGTTATGCATCTTCAAAGAAATTGGATAGAGACTGGGAGAACATACGGTATGCTATCCAGTAGAACCACTGTAAAATCACATAACTAAATACTGGCCAGGATATCATCAACCTGACTCTGTTTCCTTGGAAGGGAAGTGAATTTGGTTTTGTTTAATTTGCATAATTCCTAGTTATAAAAAGAGATGTTTGTTTTCAATGTCTGCACAACAGCCATAGCTGTTCTTGTGATCCATTTGGAGTCACATAGAACAAAAGAACAAACATTTTAAGGCAAAGTATTATGCTAAGGTGTAGTGGACCGTTTGTCATACAAAGCTGTCACAGAATGTTCCAATCTTAATCAAAGGTGCATATTCTAATGTTAAATTCCCCTGTATGCATATATATAATCTTAAACCAAACAATGGAAAATGAAAAAAATTGCACAGTGCTGGAATATAGGGGGAAACTTGAGTGCACTGCTAGAGCTATTTGGCTTTAGTTCATTCTTACGCTGTCTGTTTCACATGTTAGAAATGATGTTTAATACATCAAATGAAAACTGCCCTGGTAGTAGAAATTTAGTCACCTTGACTTAATACCCTTTATATCTCTTCATATTTTTTCTTCCATGCTTTTTATGTAAACCTTAATTATTGTTTCTTACTAGAAGGATATGGAGTAGTTGCTCCTGGGTTCTTAGCTGTGCATCTATCTAAGATATATTAATAGTGTGCCTTTTCTGTGCGTGTTTCTTTTATTCTGGCCTTAAAGCATTTTAAAGAAGATTTTACTAAGCTAAGACTTATGAGTTTAAAGGTGAATATGCGTATAATTGTCTACTTTATATTTTCTGGGATATGATGGGCTTTAAAAAAAAAAAAAAAAAAAAAAAAAGAAACTATAGAAATGCAGATGTAATCCTATATGGCAGCTGGCAAATATGATAATGTAGAAATTCACTGGATATTTCTTTTTTCTTTTAAAATAATGGTTTCAGGTATGATTGTACTTAAAATGTATTTCTAATATGGGAGCTTAATCTAGAGAACAGACTTCTGAAGTTGTTACGAAGTCTGGAAAAAAATCAGTATTTACTTGAAGAAGTGAACACTTCGTTTAAAGAACAAACAGTTATTGGAAATTGCTTTGACAAAGCTCATGGATTTATAATGCTGTTTCCCTTTCTTTCAAAGTACAAGACGTAGCACTGATAAATCAAGTATACAAAATTAAGTATTATGATGAATATTTAATTCATATCTTTGTGCCTGTTGTGCACAACAATATGGGTTAATAATCTTAATTTCTTTTGAGTCTGGTATTGAATTAATCACTTTTTAAATTTTTATCCAATGCTTACTACGAAAAAGTATGTGAAGAATGTGTGGTGGCTTTGACTTGTTGAGGGTTTGTGATGTGGAGATGGTGTTTAGGCTTTTGTCTTTTGTTCTTTTGTTTTGGGTTGTTTCATTTGTTTGTTTGTTTTTTGTGGTTGGAGGGGAGTGGTGGTGAATGAGGCTCCTGGACTACTTTTTTGCTTGGTTTCTATAGAATTTAGTAACGGTGAGATAGGGAAAGGCTTGTTGGGCAAAATTGGGGAAGTTTAAATTATGTTATATTTATCAGATTTTTTAACCTCATTCAGGCAAAAGGAAACTTTCAAGAATTTAGTTTGTATGAGGAGAGGTATAAGAATATTTTAAATCCTGCAAAAATATTAATAGCAGATTTCCAGCAAGTAAACAGAATCTATAAATTCCTTTGACAAGATTTAAGACACCATATTCTGATGAACTAAAATTATCCATGTGCTGAAGGAAAGTGAATATAGTTCATAAGACCTCTTGTAAATCTTTCTTTTGCATATTTTCTGGAGAAATAATTTTCTTATCTAATGCAAAGCTGATTTTACTGTGGGATAGAGAAGATTTCTTTAAATGTCAAGCTGCTCCCTAGTGGTTACATGTAGTAAGCTGTAGGAAAGTGTACAATGAATTCTGTCCCCTCAGTCTCAGTACCAATGCTTTTAAATTCAGTGTACGGGTGAGCTTTTAAGAACAGTAACATATTTCATCATACTTCCTTTTTCAAGGGAGACTTGCTGGTTTTTCTGACAAGTAATTGTAACTTTCTAGTTATGTTGAAAGTTTTCATTTAGGAATTTTAGCTAAGATACTGTCTCTTCATAATTTTAGAATCACACACATTTTATTGTGTGTTAGAGGAATTTCTTAAACTGAAGAGTAAATATCTGTAAGAGTTGTCTGCAAATACTGGAGTTGGTAGAAACAGTGTATCTGTCACTTACATAGGTGTATTTTCCTTTTTTGTTTTTGTGGATTTCTTGAGAGTTTATCAGATGCATTTTTGCTTTCAGTTATAATTTTGTCTGGAATTAAGTGCTCTATTTTTTAAAACTCATTCATTAACTACCTTTTTAGAACAGGAAGAATTGCAAAAAACAAGTCATAAAAGTAGGTGCTTACTTTCCTATTCAGAAACTAAAATATAGGTGGTTTTACTATGACAGTTCTCAGTGTATGGTACCTTCTTCAAAGAAATAAAGAAGTCCAACTGATACAGGCTTGCAATTTTAATCAGTTTAGATTTTTTTTACTGTTGTTTGTTTCTCTGTGTTCCTGATGTGGAAAAATATTTTTATTAGTATTGCCTCACAGCTTTTTCCAAGTTAAGCTTGTACAATATAACAAGGAAAATAACTTCAGTAGGTCTGTGCAGGAATAAAACTAAGTTCCTTAATATTTGTAAGGTCACAGACTAATTGAATTTTGTTAGTTCCTATTATATACCAAAGTTTCATGGATTATGATAAGCAAATGCTACATCATATCTATATGAAGTAACTTTTGGAAAAAGTGGAAAGGTGAGGATATACTTTTTGTATTATGTGTACCTGTAGAGCATGGAACAACAACAGTGTACATATTGTAAAAGGAAGCCATAAGAAATTTACATAGAATATGTCAAGTACAAAACTATGGAGTGTGTAGATAAATGGTGGAACAAGAAGTGATTATTTTGCCTTAAATATCTCAAAACAGCAAGGCTGCGAATATATTAAGAAGTCCCTTAATGTCTCTGGGCCAGGATAGACTCATTTTATCTCAGAAATAAGATTTTTTTTAAGAAAGCTATTGCAAAATGCATACTCCAAGCAGTCTTAAAATTACTACATTATCTGGAAGAAATTTTCCTCAGTAAATTCCAGTGTTTATCATCTTGTATCTAAGTAAGTGTGTTAAGAAACTTTGGTTCCAGAAAGATGCTCGTTTCATTCTCTTACAAGCAGTGAATAGAGAATGTTTTCACTCTTAGCATTCACAAAGAATGTTAAAACAGCAGCAAATCTGCGCTTCTAGCTGCCTGAATCTAGGCTGATTCCATTAGTCTGCTTACTGACTATAAATCTGATTTATATACAGGATATTTTATCTGTCTATATGATATATATTTATATATATAATATTATATAACAAATATATATAATTTATATATATAATATTATATATATTATATATACATATTTTATATTTTTAATATATATAAGATCGTTTTTTCTTTGATATAATGTAGCTTTCAATTTGTGTACCTCAGCCACTCTCGAGTAACATTTAAGAAAAAAAAAAAAAAAACCTTTAAGAAAAAAAAAAAAAAAGAACTTATGATGTATATTGGTTAGCATCTATCTAGGTTAGAGTACCTGAAATGGGATTTCTCAAAAATCAGACGAGTTTTTTGGTGACATCTGCTTACTCCCCTTTCTGGAAGAATCTTCTCTGGTGCAGCAATCTCCAGAGAATTTCTAAAGAAATGTGCAACCTTCATCATGCGTGATGAAAAACAAAATTATAGGGATACTGCTCTCTTTCCAAATGCCCCGGATTCTCTCTTCCAAGATAAAAATAAGTAGAGTAAGAATGCTTCCTAAACTGATCGCTGGGAATCTCTGCTTGTGTTAAGTTACAACTTTTTTACAACTTTGGGTTTTGATGTTTTACAGCATATCTCTTACTATTACCATTTTTTTTGACAAGGCTGTGATTTTTCATGAGTTTTATAATTATTTCATTTGTCAGGTAGAATATGAGGGAGTTTCCATCTGCACAGTTTTTTATATTGTTTTGTTCTTGCAACAAAAGTCTGTGGCAAAATACTTATGTCCACTGCTTGCTTTCTGTCACCCTGGCCAGTATTAGCAGAGGTTAGGTCTGCAAAGTAATATAGCTCAAAACCAAATCTCTCTTCTGTTCTTGAGCTTTTGTTACATTCTTCATTACCTGCAGTGGCATGGGAATAGGTTTTTTTTGTTTGTTTGTTTGTTTGTTTGTTTTTTAATGAGGCTCCATCATCTTCCAATCTCTGTATGAGTTATTGTTTGTACTGTACCAATAATAAGGGGGAAAATAAGACAAAATAGTGACAACTGGTAATCAACTGATTTTTTTACAGGTGTTTGTCTTGACTGCCAGCTGTTCTTCCCACAATGTACTTGATATATTGTAAATTTATTAAAAAATGTGGGAATTTTGACAACCTGTGAACCTATGTTGTTTTCCAAATACATGAACATTTGAATAACTTTATTTACATGTAAATCTGCATGTACTGCACTGATTGCATGCTGATTTACAGTAAATAAAGGTAAACACAGGAGACAGTTGTGTTTTATATATCACAGTAGCACTGTTCTTGCATGGTTTTTATCTTGCATGACAATGGAATATGTCTATATTAGTCTACGTATAACATGTCTTGTGGTTTATGCATGCTGCACTAATCTCTGTGTTAAATCTGTCCCCTCTTTATTCAGAGCATGCTGTCTAGGTCCTTTAATTCCAATTATGCTGCTGTTAGCAGCTTTCACTATGGCAGCTCTAGGGATCTGCATGGCAGCCAGGGTAGTGTTGCCTTGAGTGTTGCAGACGGAAGAGGTTCTGGTGTGCACGTTGTTCGAGTGAGTACCTACAGGAGACTGCTGCAATATACAGAGGGGTAAAGGATAAACTATGAGGACTGTCCTTTAAATTGATAGCTGTCTTTCTACAGATGAACAGTGCTTTCAATAAATAGAGTAAAACTTGTGCTGGATTCATTTTTAATATGTATTTAATATTTTGCCGTTACTTCATATGGCTTAACCTTATTGTCAGGTTTTTCAGATTAATGCTGTGAAGTAGAATTTTCTAATTGGCCTTTATATATGGTCGAACACAAATAAAAATGTCTGGTTTTGTTTTATGTATTGTGAACAAGAGTTTGAAATTCTGAATTCAGCCAAAAAATCAAAAATGATAGAACAAAATTTTATTATGCCACTTTTTCTTCCAAACAAATTCTGCTGCTGTAAGCTGCAATTGCTGGGCAATTTAGATTTTCAAGGAAATGAGTTAATGTTTTCTCAGGAAAATGAGAGGAAAGAACTCCTCAGTCTGAGTATCCTAAGTAGATATTTCAGAAAACTGTTTATCATGTGAATCCTTGCACGAGTAACGTTCAGCATTTGTTGACTTTTCTTAACAATGTATTGGTGATCAAAGACACCTATGCAGTTTCTAATTTTTGTAAATATCCACCAATATGTTCTAAGTGTGGTGTCTTCACCAGTAGGATTTACATATTCTATATAAACAAAAACAAAGTTAAAGAATTATAAAACCCTTTCAAAAGACACTTTAAAAATCTTTTGAGTACTTTTTAGTTTCTTGAATAATACAAGGATGTTCTTCTTTACTCCTGCATTTTACTTAAAGCATCCCCAGGCTTCAACTTCAGGAGACCAATGTCAAGATGAGGTATTCATTTCAGGAAAGCAGAATTACTCATCTGCTACGCTTAGTCTCAAAGATGTTCCTCCAGACAGCATGAAGAAAATACCTGTGCAGGTAATTATCTACATGATATCATGGATGGATATACCTATCGTTTGTAAAAGCATGTGCTGAGATAGTAGATGGAACTGGGGCTTTGAAATGTAAAAAGGGGAAGAAATTTCCAGGGAAAGTAGCTGCATGTCGAAACTGGAATACTGCATATGATACATATGAATACATGCATATGATCAGGAAGGCAGATTGAAGCTCATTATGCAGTTAAAGAACTTAACTTGAAATGTGTTGTGATTAAATTGGAGTGGTTAGCTAGAATTCATAGTGCACATTCTGTATTTATATGTAAAGACCGTCTATGCAAGCAGGACTTACTACGGTGAAAATAAATATATGTATGTAACTTACAAAGCAGTGATAGATTTCTAACTTCATTGATTTCCACTGAGTTTCTACAGAACTGAGTATTGAGAATTTGCATAGTTCTTGACATATGTTGCCTATGTAAACTCTTTGCCTCTTACAATACACAAAAATAGTTTTCCTATCATTTTCAGAAAATGTTTTAAGAAAAAGCAGTGGAAAATCTTGTAAATTAAGTATGGTCTCATCTGTAGATTAGCTGAGATACGCACACGCATTTCTCAGAATGACTTTGATATAGAAACTCATCTTAAAATAATCTCTGTATGTCCTTTTACACTGCATGGTTAATGACTGAAATTTGTGTACCTTAGCTATTTATAACCTTGAGGAACGGAGTATTTTGATGTCCTTGTGTCTTCTGACTAGTGAGATAATAGTAGTAGGCAGAAAAATCTGCAGTTTAAGATTGTAGCATTTTCAGAATGTGGGAATCCTACAGAAGGGTGACTGCCTACTTGGGCTTTGTAACAGCATGGAAGAAGGAAAATGAGTCACATCTCAAGGCAGAGCTGCAGAAATCTCAGTAACTCTGCGGCTTCACTAAGAAACATTGTTTTCTCCAGCAACATCCTCTGTAAAATGGTTTGAATGTGCTGAAGGTCTTTATAGTTGAATATCTTATTGATATAGTTATCTCCTTAACAAAAGAAATACCATTAATATTTATTTGATATTTAAATCTTGAGCTTGTAAGTGAACTTCTTTGGGTTTTTTGTTCCAGTGATCATATAAATTGTCTGCTAGTTGTGTAGGATTTTTAATTTGTATATAATTTACTAAGAATGCTATAAATATTTTGTGTGAGAACTACAACAAAATCAACCACATTTCAATATAGTCACTCATATACCAGGAAAAAAAAATAATAGTTGAGATAACTCAGTGAAAAAGTCTTTGTCTAGTCTGTTCTAGTAGAT
Organism: Lagopus leucura; assembly: GCF_019238085.1. Classification (NCBI taxonomy): domain Eukaryota; kingdom Metazoa; phylum Chordata; class Aves; order Galliformes; family Phasianidae; genus Lagopus; species Lagopus leucura. Next base: position 6,206,899 of record NW_024962268.1, on the reverse strand, counting down.
TAGTAAACATAATAAGTTTTTGTTTTACAAAGTTCTTATAGAGTCAGAACTCATAAGTCTCATGAAAATCGAGTGTGATTGCACGTGACCCAGAAGAGTAATTTTAGTAATGTTCCTAAAATTAAAAACAATCAAACATGAGAAATATTGAAATAAGGAAGAATTGAGGATTAGTCTGTATAAAGTCTACGGCATTAATAATATTCATATTTTATTCAGATACCTTTGACAAACGGACAGATGTGCCAGCCTCAAAGAACTCAGGCAAACTATAGCCAAGTTCATCATCTCCCTCCTCAATCATCAGTGGGAAGACATCCATCTAGAGAACAGTTAATTGATTATTTGATGTTAAAAGTTGCCCACCAACCTACCTATACCCAGTCTCAGTGTTCTCCGAGACAAAGCCATGAATTGGTAAAGCAAGAGGTAAGGGTAAAATGTCATTTGGATGACTGGCATCTGTCTGTTATAAAGAGAAATGTGGTAGATTTTTTTAACAGATAGTTCCAAAAACTTATGTTTGCATTTTTTTAGTGAGGTAGAAATTCATTTTTTTACTATGTTTATTCGTCACTGACTCATCATTTATGGGTAACTGAAAAATTCAAAATCACAGTACAAGTTAGAGTACTTTGCTTCTATTCATTGCTCTCCAAAATGATTCAAAAAGTTGCAAATGTGGAATTGTGCAGCCCTAAATCATAACAAGGTAAAAAAAAAAAAGTGAGAACATCTGATGCATGCCTGATAATTATTAGTCTTATTTATGGCATACAGATATGCGTAAGGACTTCTCACACCACTTAATGGCTCCTTCATTGTGAGCAGCTTTCTTTCTGTTCTTGAACACAGAATTTTTCCTCGGTATTGTTTTGTTATTTGTTATTTGAAAATTTTGAGAGCTTTCATTCTGTGGTAGAATGAACATACACACTTCTGTAAAACTGTCTTGTAGTCAACTCTTCTGTCAAGAGAAAGGAGATACAGCGATGGCTATGTAGAATTTAGAATGAAAGTAGGAACCAGGTTTGATTTTAAATTCAGCTAGAAATAGCAAGAAATAGGAAGAACAAATTCTTGCAGGTAGGCATGTATTTGCTGAGAACGTTACATAAATTTACTTAGTATCTAAATATCTATGAATTTAGAAGCTGCGTGGATTACTATGATTATAATATCAGTGATGTTAAACTTATGTACAAAGATACCTTGGCTTGAATTAATATTATGAGCTACAGTATTTGCTTGAATGATGATAAATGCTTTTTGAATTTTTTTTTTCTTTCAAAAGCTTTTTTTTTTTTATCTGAATTCCTTAGTAATAAATTCATTACAGTAGCTTTGAATGCATTTTTCAGCCAGTTCTTCTAACTTTGTAACTACTTAGATTCGAGTGAGAATTGACAAGGATCCAGAACTTGGATTTAGTATATCAGGAGGAGTTGGTGGTAGAGGAAATCCATTCAGACCTGAAGATGATGTGAGTATTTTATAGTAACGTATCTTAAAATCGTTTTGATTAGCACATGCTTCCTAATGTATGAAAAATACAATAGCCCCAAATGTGAACCACTAAAATCCAGGACGTAATTGGAGAAAAGTGAGGAAAAATTATGGAAAATGGGGGTAGTAGCCACATGATAACACAGAGGAGTATTTTCACTGAAGGATTCTTAGGCTGTACCAGATATCAGTTCACAGATTTGTGATAGTGAATTACATAGGAAGCCTCTTAAAAGAAAACATGATTTAGCCTACAGCATTATTTCTGTGGTTGATAATTCATTTTGATATATACATCTGCCAAATTAAACAAAGCCTTGAGTTACACGTTAGGCGAATCAGGATTTGCCCTTCAGTAATCCTTTAAAGGCAATTGCCCTGGATTTAACAATGGAAAAAGAAGGCAGCCATAAAATAATACTGCATCCCCTTCTATTTGTGATGGAAAATTGAAATGTTTTAAATCACATTTGTATACCCTAATTTTATGAAATAAATTGTCAAAAATATTTTCCACCTCTGTTTTTCAAGGGTATATTTGTAACCAGAGTACAGCCTGAAGGACCAGCATCTAAGCTGTTGCAACCTGGGGATAAAATAATTCAGGTACTGTAGTCATATAATCAATTAGCCTGTGTAATGTATTAGTTCATTTTTAATTTGCTTCTTTTCTAAAAGCAGTATGTTTCATTTTTGTGTAGATCACTAGTATCTCTCCGGAGCCATTCTAGCGTTTTGGGATGGTGATTTCAATTTTTTTCTACCTAATGTTAGGATAAGTGAGATGGGCTGAAGCATTGATCATTTGAGTCATTTTTCAAATTTTGAATATTTTTTGTAATTTTTATTTTCATAATTTTAAAAGCAAAAAATAGTCCTAATGTTGTTATTCAATGTGAGCAAGTCAATTAGACTTTGTCATTCATTTAATTAACTGGTAGTCATTTATATACAATATTCTGAATAATAAACTGTGTGATGGCCATCAGTTACTCCTCAAGCCCATTTTCTGTTGCTGTCCCCACACTGCAGCGCTACAGACTGTGTCGGCTTTTGCTGCCTCCCCCCAGCTGGCAGGTTGGATATGCACAGCCACTGACAGAGGCCACTTCTTTGCTGACTGACTGATACCTGAGTGCTCGCAGTGTGTGCCTCCTGGCTACCCCATCTGCCACGAGCAAGCCAAACAATTTCTTTCAGGTGCTCTGGCTTCTGGTTGCAGCTCTGCAGCCTGTTTTTCTGCAGCAAGTTCATTCTTTTCAGACCACTTTTCTATTAGATTTGCTTGAAATTATCTAATGAACTCGCAAGTTATTTTTGGAGGGGTCAAGGAAATGGCTGAATGGATTATATAACCTTATTGTTCTACAGAAAGAGGCTAACAGAATATTTAAAGCACCCTTCAAGTTGCAGAGCTAACCTCTTGGTAAAAAGTATTCTCCATGTTACCAGTGTAAAGCTATTTATAGAATTAGCTCTGCTGTATTTCAGTTTTTTCAAAGACAAACTTCACATCTCCATTAAAGTACCGTCGTGTGTGAACAGTTTTCTTAAGCAAAAACAAATTGCATGATCCCTCCAATGAAAGAGAAAGCCCGCTAACGCACACACGAAAAAATGAACTAAGATCAAATTAATCCGTCTTTAAGACAACTTGGTTTTGAGTGGGGTAAATAATTAAGTACACATTTCTCCTGACAAGAGAAAGCTAGCTTCCATTCATAGCACTCTTAGTGATGTAAATACTTTAAATGAAGGGGCAACACTCCACACAGGAAGAAGAATAACATTTTAAACCTTGGACTAGAGTGGAATGTGTGTGAAGGGTATATTTTTGTTTTAAAGGACTATTCTTGACTTTATGGAATTTCATTTGTCTCTCTTGTAATGCATTGTAATGCAATTTCTTTCTGTCCTGTTGGCACTCTGCTAGGGTTTTGCTTTCTGTTTAATGAAGAATTTTATAAATTTTAAGAGCTCAGGGAGATGCTGCATTTGCATCTATAGACAATTACAAGCTCTTTCATTTCTCATAGCTAACAAATTTTTTTGGTCTAACAGCAAATATAACCCTGGTACCTCAGTGACAATGTAACAACAGTCCTGTCTTCTTTATGACATTTAGTCATGAAAACGGCTGCATTTGTCTACAATTTCTCCTCAGATTTCTCTCCTATGCTTGTTATTACAACATTTTCCATAAAATATACATTAGAAGTATATTGTAATGTATATCTAGTACATATATCAAGCAAAATATTCTACACAACCAGTGCCCAGATAATTGCATGGAAGTCTTAAGATACTGTTGCATATTAGGTTAGGACATACCATATAGATGATGGCATGGAATTATTATTACTGCTTTTGTTCTCTCAACATTCTATATTTAAAACTGCTTTTGTAGCCCTAGACAGACTTACAAATTACTGCCTTTATAACAAAGGGTCTTTCTAGTAGCAAGAATAAGTGTTAGGTAATAGGAGGAGCATGCACAACTCCAAAATGGAGCAGCTAAGATCACAACTGGCCTTAACTGTCACCTCTGGTGACATTTTGTCTGGACCTTTGTCCCCATAAGAAGTGCCAACCCCTCTGGGAGAAAGGTGGGAGATAGAGCTGGAAGCAGTGGACAGACCAAACTGTCACTCTGCATTTCACGACTCAGACTGAGTATGAATTTATAGCAGTGCATCCTGAAAAGCTGAATGCTCATTTCTGTAGGCTGCTTAGAGCTGCCCATGTTTGCCAAGCCCATTTTAGGAATAATAGAGGTACTTGATTATAGGAAAACTGAAGCTGGGACCCCAGGAGATTTCAATCCCAGCCTTGAAAGAGAATTGGCACAGAGATCTGATCAGAGATTTATCCAGTCAGGTCCTGGGGAAGTTGTACACAGGTAAAGACTGTATAACCTCGCAGAACAATCTGGCTCACTGCTAGACTGTGCTCATGGAAGAAAGAAAGTTTGTTGATGGGAGAAAAGGAGTAAAGTCCTAAAAGGGCTCCAGTGCTATGAATGCTTTTTGTTAGAGGTTTAAATACTTTTTAATTTATCAATCACAAATCCATTTCTGGTATTTAAACTGAGATATATCATTTGTACTGCCTTTGCTTTTCTTTAGCATGGCTGTATTCAGGCTGAAGAATGTAATGTCTGATGCTTTCAAGCTCAGATTTCTCTTTTGGTTGTTTGCAAATATTTTCAGTGCACTTGAGACAAAATTCTCTCAAGGCTAACAGGATCTGTGAATTCCTTATAGCATATACCTGTGTGTTCTGCTGACATTAATCATGGAATGAGTGAATCAGCAGCATGTTACTGCCTGCATGCATGTAAGATTTTGTTATTTTGAACTTAGTTTAAGCATTAGTGACATAACATTAAATATCAGACTGCCATTTTCAATTCTAAAAATTTCTTTTTAGGCCAATGGATACAGCTTCATAAATATTGACCATGGACAAGCAGTATCTTTGCTAAAGACTTTTCAGAATACAGTGGAACTCATCGTTGTGAGAGAAATTTCTTCATAAATTCTGTGGATAATGGGGATAAAGCCAACAGGATTCATTGAAGGACTTATGGGAAACTGAATATTTTGCCTATTTTTATACATTAAAGGAACTTGAAAAGAATTATGATCAATATTTGTACAGGAAATGAAAAACTGAACTTGTGGTTAAAGGGGAAAAAACCACTGTATAGAACATACAGGAAATCACTTTGGAAATACATATGGTGAATAAACTTGTTTTTAAGCATTATAGCAATCTAAGGATCACTCCTCCAAGAACAAACCTGTGTTATTGTTTTGTACAGATGGTAGGTTTATTTTTGGATAATTCATACACATTACTAAACTTTGTGCGAGGCTTTAAGAAGCCACGTTGTAGCCAATGGACAGATGGCAGGGCTGTCTGTCCTGTTGCTGTTTATTGCCTTTATTTTTATTCACCAGATATTAATGTGTTATGCTGAAACCACTTCTATAGATGTGGAACGGGGATATTAAATGTTGGCTTTGATATGTGCACATTGTATAGATGAATGGGTAGATGGAAGGTGGTGCTGGTCGGACAGTACAAAGGTCAGGTGAATCAACTATCTGCTATCTAAATCTGGAATCAATAAAGACAAAAAAGCATTTAGTTCTGGAGTGTGCATCTACCAATAGGAAATGCAATAAAAGATTATGGTGTTTTTTAGGAAGACTGTAATTACAAATCTGTGATATTGTACAGGATTTATTCCTAATGTAGTCATTGATTATTCGTTTGCCATGTGATTCATGTTTAGTTGGGTTTTCTTCAATACATACTTTTTTTCAGCTGTACTGTGGAAACGTGCCCAGAGATTTTTCTTTGCTATGGAAATCTCCAATTTTGTGCAAGTGGTGGTACTTTTGTCTTTATAAAAAGTACTCCATTTTAACCTTTCAGATTTTTAAAATGAAACCAAAATGGCCAGTTTTTAAGATTGTTGCCTGTAATATATATTTAAACACACACAAAATAGATGATGGAAGAAAGGTTATGAAAGTCATCTCGATTTTGTTTGGCCTTTGCATTGCCTTGTTAATCAAAAAGGAGACCATACGCATGGAGCTAGGTAACCAAAGCAAGTTTGTGAAACTTCAAACAGTGATGGAGAATTGCTGTGACGAGATGGAGAGCAAAGGGAGGGTATACTTACAACCAACCAGTTTGTAATGATGTTTCTTAAAGGGCTGTTCCTACAGGTAACATTAAATGTGAACTACACACTTCAGAGTCATTAAAGGGTTTCTAACTGTATTAATGTAATAGTGATTTACCACAGGCTGCCTTTGTTCCTTATTACTGTGTAAAATATTCAATTACGCTTGTATTAATTTTGTTTACCAGAAACATTAACTTTATTTTTCTCTTTTCTCCTTTGTAATTCAATAAAGACTACACAATCTGCAGTGTCAATTAATACACGGTTGTTATGGACCAGGGAAAAGTGCCATAGAAGACCAGTAACTGTTTTTAATCAGGGCTAATGATAAGCCTGTCATTGGAGCAATATTCAGTTATTGCAGTTCATTTTTACTTACATGCAAGTTGATTGTTTGAAACAAGTAGAAGTTGCTTTCTTTTCAACCCATGTGTACAGAAGTAAATGCATTCAATAAAGCTAGCAAAAATACCAGCCTCCTTTAGTTTTGGGGAAATTAACTACAAGAGAGGAATTATACATAGCTAACGGTAATAAACAGGCAGTACTTTTTAAATAAGCGAACTTCAATATTATTGCACTTCTTTTAAAGATGTTAACTGTTGCTTATTGTACTGTGTATAGTTCTAATAATTTTAATTGAAACCCTTTAACAACTCTTTGTATATTTTAATTCTTTTTAGTTGATTTTCAGTGATATTTACATAGGAAAATTGTTTTTTTTTTTAAATATACTAGCAGAAATGTGCTGTATTTTGATAAAAATTCACTTATTTTCTGTGTGCTGTTAATCTTTAAAGAAAAGAATGCGAAACGTAGCTATATAATGGCAGGCTTCAGTGTTCCCCTTCTGAGATGTGTTTGGTTATTTAGTTTCTATTTTTTTATTGAAAAAGCAAAATGTTCACATCATACGTTCATTAATTTCAATCATTTTATTTTTTATCACACACTGCCTTTTAAAGGGAAAAAAAACAGACAGACATGTCCTAAATTGGTCTTCTACATAACCTGAATCTTTGGGAAGGGAAAAGTCCAAAAAGCAGAACTGATTCTTTACTGATCTCGGGCTGACTTTATATACATTTTACAGTACATTTAATTTTATCACTGAGGAATAATACTGTGTTGTATTTTGCTTTAATGTTAAGAGGAGTTCTAAACTGTGTTATGTTACTTCATTTTCAGATTGACTTGTCAAGAGACAATTCTATCAAAAACTGCTTGGCTATGATAGAACCGTAGAAACAGAGTTTTATAGAAGAACTTTAGTACCTCTCATGGAAACATTTGGCCAAAGTTTGTCTTGAGTAAATTAGCAAACTAACCATCAAATAAAACATGGATTATACTGACTTTACTCAGTAAACCTTGAAGTTTTCAATGGGTTGAATTGTGTTTGTTCCTTCTGTGTCTGTGTGTAATCTTAAATACATGTCAAGCTAGATGATTTTGCAGAGAGTCTGAGAAGGATGTCCTTTGAAGTAGTCTAATTGGGATTCAGCAGGAGGAGAGACAAAACTGGCATTTTTCTTAAACTACATTTTGAACAGAAAAAGCATCTGTCAACAGTGTAACTTAGAATGGCTGTGAGTTGATGCATACTCTGTTAATTATTTCTATTCTTACTCGTTCATTAAAGAATCAGTTCAACTGATACAATGAAAAGATTAAGTCCCCCACATATTTATTGCGTAAATATTTTTAGTTTCTTTTTTGGACTGGAGTTTTTAAGTGTGTATATACTTGAGAGCATTCTATGAACACAAGCATAGCAATAATCAACAAAAAATCAAACCTTTATGATTTGGGACATTTTTTGTTTAAAAATATTCCCACGTCAACAGCGATGAAATGTTTTTATTGATCGGCATTTATTCAACAGTCCAAATTTTTGTATATAATTAGACTGTTCCTGAGGTAACACATGGAGAATAGATAATAAACTAATGCTCTTTAAAGCTCTGTGTAATTGACTTTTTTAGCTTCTAGGAAATTCTCCATGGCACAATTTTATATTTCTGTAGTTTTTATAGGCATTAACCTACTATCAGTATCCATTAATAAAGACTTACTCGTGTTTTTAGCTCCATCCATCTCAGTGCAACAAGAGTCTGCTTGAATTGGTTTTGTTGTAAGACTGAGTTATTAAGAATTATGAAAAAAAAAAAACAACCACAAAACCAATGAGAAAACAAAACAATAAAAAACCACTTCTGAATTGCCAAGTTTTATAATGAAATCAATTAGTGACTCTTATGCTAAAGAGATGAGTAGTCTTTTAATGTCTAGTATAAATGAAGTAGTTGAAATAGCAAAGAAGACTAAGTGCAGACTTAAATAGGGTAACTTGTATCTGACTTAATAAGATGTACAAAGGCTATTGGGAAAAGAAAGGCACAAACATAGGAGAGGCAAATGTGGATTTACATCCAGTTTTCTTGGAAACTGACAATGTAAAAGCACAGACTAACTCACCTTTGCTTTAAATGTGATTTGGCATACCAATCTCATGTGTTGAACTTTCCTAGTTCCTCTATGCAGAAAAGAGACCATAACTGTAAGGGGTTACAGCCTTGACGACCCTGGAGTGTTGGTCCCTCTACATTTAAACGTTTGCATTTGTTGCCAACTGGGAGTTTGGAATTTTAACCCCTCCCTCTCCCTACCTCCTTCCCTTTAATTTTGTCTCTGTGGACATTACTCTGGGAGAATTTGTTATCTTTTCTGCTTTATATGCATCAGACTGCAAATTTATTCTTTTTCATTTCACATGTATTATTTGTTAGTATATCTAAGTCCCTACAGTTTGCTTATTTGCTGCAGTGTCTTATCCATCTTGGCCAAAGGAAGTGTTCAAGCAGGAAAGGAATTGTGCGTGAAGTGAGTTGTTTCATTTGAGTTGTACTTCTATAGTTCTTCCCAAATAATAATAATAAAAATGTTTGTTTTATGTGTATTCATCCTATGCTGTGAGGAATCAATTACACAGCCTGTGTAGAGCCACCCTATTTTGCCACAAACAAGAACATTATTTCTACTAATCTTCCATGCTGCACACATTAGAAAACAGGTCAGATAAGGAACCTCTTTCTCAAAAATGTTCTTACATTCATCCTCTGCCATTCATTTGGGGAAGAGCTGACTTTAGGAAGCATTTTTCAGGTTATGGCTTCAAATCCTTTCTGCTCTTCTACCTTCAAAAACTATCTTTCCCCAACACTCACCAGAACAAGTCAGTTTAAAAGGTTTTGTGCCTCAGAGCACATCAATTATTCTGAAAATAAAAGACTGACAGGAGAACCTAATACAGTTTTCCATTTGAAAGGAGAAATCTAAATCTGCCCTCCAAAAAATATTTTTACAATTAGAACAACGTACCTTCTGAAAACTAACTATGAAGAAAACCAGTTAAGGCCTTCATTCTTTGGGAAAATGAAGGTCTAAGAATCTAACCACTAAAATGAAAAAATATATTACAGTAATCATGATTACTCTAATTTTGCTAGCTTATAAACAGTGTTAAACTTTTCTTACTTTCTTAAATTTGGTTTGGCTCTGAGGAGCCTTTCATACTTTCTCTCTAAGAGCTGATCTATGTGTATGAAATAATGCTACCCACAGCTGCTTCTGCTTCATGGGAGAATCTGAGATTATACAAGTGCTGAATTATTTCCTTTTTCTTTTTTCCCTTTCTCCTCTCACTCTTCCCGAGAGGACATACCTGTAAATCTCTAAGCTACTTTCATCACCAGACAAAGAACACCTCTTACTGGAGTTAACTGGATAAAGCCAAATCTAGATCGAGTTCTGCTTTACAGCATTAAACTTACAAAAGGAAAACTTACTTGTCACAGGAGATAATTTTAGAAAAACTAGATTTGTCTTTACTTACTTTACACACTATTCCGCTGTAACTAAGCAGTGATGATCTTACAAATGTCTATAAATACCTGAAAGGAGAAGGCGAAGAAGAGGGAGCCGGACTCTTTTTGAGCTATGGCCAGTTCTGCAGCAAGGCAATGGGCACCAACCGGTTTTGTCTGAACATCATGAAGCAGGTCATTCATTACTGTAAGAGTGACGGTGCTGGAGTTTCCTTCTGAGAGATCCTGTAAAGCTGCCAAGGTCCTCTGCCCTGCATGTCTGTGCTCGTACAGGGCTGGGAGCAGGCGGCCTCCAGATGCCTCTGCCAACCTCAACTGTTGAGGGTTCTGTGATATATATCATCATTGCAGCTGAGAAATGTGGAAGTGTTCTCATTTGGAATGAATGGAAAGAATAAAACAAATGAGCTGATTCCAGTGCTCTACGTGCCCTCTGGTGCAGACCCTTTTCCCAACCTAGCTGCCCTCCCCTGGCACAGCTCCATGCCGTTCCCTCAGGACCTGTCGCTGTCACACAGAGCAGAGCTCAGCGCTGCCATACGCTCCTGTGAGGAGCTGCAGCCGCCATCAGGCCTCCCCTCAGCTCCTCTGCTCTGCACTGAGCACACCCAGGGACCACAGCCACTCCCTGGGCATCTTTCCCACTAGACCATCCACCATCTTTGCAGCCCTCCTTTGGACAATAATAATGGTTTTATGTTCTCCATTTAGTAGAAGACTTTGAGGTCAGCCAGTTTTTCACCCATCATGCTGTGGGTGTAGGCTGGACATTTTCTCCAGAAGGATGCTGTGAGAAACAGTACTGAAAGCTTTGCTGAAGTCCAGAAAGATTACATCAGCAGCCTTCTCCTAGTAAACTGTGGGTAACCTGGTTGTAAAGGGAGATTAAATTTGTTAAATAAGACTTCTGCATCATAAACCTATGTTGACTGTGACCAAAGGCTGTATTGACATTCAGGTACTTTTCAGTAAGTCCCAGAATAATCTTCATCATTTTGCCATGTGCTGCAGTGAGGCTGACAGACCAGCAATTACCAAGCTCTTCTTTCTTACCTTGCCAGCCTCTAGATTCCCTTGTTACAAGAAAGACATTGAGTCCCTGGAATGTGTACAGAGAAGGGCAATGAAACTGATGAGTAGTCTGAAGCACAAGTCTTATGGGGAGTGGCTGAGGGAGCTGGGATTGTTCAGTCTGGAGGAGACTCAGAGGAGATCTCATTGCACTCTACAACTTCCTGAAGGGAGGTTGTCATGAGGAGGGGTTTGGCCTCTTCTCCCCGGCAACAAACAGGACTTGAGGAAATGGCCACAAGTTGTACTGGAGGAGGTTTAGGTTGGACATGAGGAACAACTTTTTCTCTCAGAGGGTGGTCGGGCACTGGAATGGCTGCCCAGGGAGGTGGTGGAGTCGCCGTCCCTGGCAGTGTTCAAGAGGAGTCTGGACAAGGAGCTACGAGATATGGGTTAGTGCTTGTGGTAGCAGTGGAAATGGGAGGACGGTTGGACTAGGTCCTTTCCAAACTTGTGATTCTATGATTGGGATCTCTCCAGACTGCCAAAACCATGGTAAAATAATTGAGAGAGGTCTTGTGATAATGTCAGCCGTCTCTTTGGGTACCCTGGAATGAATCCCATCAGAATCCCATCAGCTGGATACTTACACATATCCAGCTAGAGTAGCAAATCTCTCACAAGTTAGTAGTTGGCAGAGAGTTTATTGTTAGTGCATTCACTGTCCTCCAGCTCAGGGCTCCAGTTGTCTGAGGGTGGAGAAGGTATTAAAAATTATTTATTTGTCTGTATTCCTATTTGTGAGGTGACCAACCTCATCAAATAACAGACCACTGTTACCTCTTGTCCTCTTTTTGCTGTTAACATACTTTAAAATGCCTTTTATGTTTTCCCCTCAGTACTGGCCAGCTTTAACTCTAACTGAGTTTTGGCTGGACAAATTTTCTCCCTACATTAATGAATAGCAGCTCTGTTATCCTTCCATGCTGCCTGACCTTATTTTTAGTGTCCACATAATTTTTTTACACCTAAGCTCTAGATGAAGATCCCTGCTCAGCCAAGCCCACTGTAAGCCCCATCTGCATAACTTCTGACTTTTGATATTCTGAAATATGAAAGTTCTTTATATTTTAAGACTGTTTCCTGAAACACTGAATGCTACTGCTTCACTGAGCAGAGTGGTCTCCAGTGTATTTCTATAAGGCAGTTGCTTCTAGTCTTGGGAGCCCACTGTTTTTAATTTACATTCTTATTCATCCTCAACAAGTAAGCAATGAAATATATGATATCATTTTCTGTGACATGATTCCATCTGATTCTTCCTGCAGTTATGAAGATTTTTGACTACAGAAAACTAATGACTGTTGGCAGGGAAAGGAAGCTTATATAATGACTATATAATGACTATATAATGAATATAATATATATTATATAATGATTATATAATATATAATATAAGAAAAAAAAGCCACTGCAAACTGTTAAAAATTAATTTAATATCGCATCACATCACTAGCTCATCTTTGCCACCCATATTCCCCATTCAGTAACTTCCAAGTTACACTGGAGAGGTGTGCAACCAGCTTCTGCTCAGACATATGTTCCAGTAGTGAAAAGATTTTTGATTTCTAGACTTGACATATTTTTTAAATGTGATAGGTTGAGTTTATCTGAGTACCTGACTATATGAATCTTAAGAGTTGCAGCATTTTTCACCGTCACCACTTACTCCATCTCTCCAATAGAGACTTCCACAGACATGGAAACAAAAACCATGTTGCTGACAGCTCTGCAACAAGTTGCTGAAGCACAGTACCAGTCCCTCTGTCCTTCTCACCATCTTTCCTCTCAGTGGGAGTCTTGGAGAGGATAGCTCATTGATCCCATGCTGCTCTCTGAGGAGTGTGCCCTTTGGTGCATCACCACCACTGAGACGAGGAACCCTTATTCACACCTGCAAGAACTGCTAGATCCGCTGTCTGTGTTCTTGGCAGCACTCTCACAGAGCAGCAGCTTCAAGGTGGGTGTTTCACCTTCCAAAAGCAGGGTAGCTGCAATATACGCCTCAGGCAACCCAAGTCAATTGCAGCTGACAGTGCTCAATAAATCTTCCACAGGTCCAAAACTCTGTGGCAGCAGATCCTTAAGTTAGTCTGAGGGTTCACAGGAGTTTACATGCTATTTAATATCTTCATCAGTAACATCAACAGTAAGATTGAGTGCACTCTTAGCAAGTTTGTGGATGACACCAAGCTCTGTGGTACAGTTAAAAAAAAAAAATAAAATCAAGGGATGGGATATCATCCAGAGAGATCAAAACTGGCTCCAGATGTGAGTCCAGGTGAATCTCATGGAGTTCAACAAAGCCAAGTACAAGGTCTTGCACCTGGGTCATGGCAACCTCCACAATCAGTACAAACTGGGAGGTGGAAGGGTAGAGCACAGCCCTGCCAAAAAGGACTTCAGGGTATCGGTGAGTGGTAAACTGGACATCAACCAGCAATGCATTCTCACAGCCCAGAAAACGAACCAAATCCTGGGCTGCATCAAAAGTTTGGGCAGCAAGTCAAGGAAGCTGATCCTGCCCCTCTGCTCTGCTCTGCTCTGGTGAGACCTCACCTGGAGAACTGCATCCAGATATGGGGTCCTCAGTACAGGGGAGACATGGACCTATTGGATTGCCAGAAGAGGGCCACAAAAATAATCCAAGGGATGGAACACCTCTCCTATGCATGAGAAATCTGGAGCTGTTCAGCCTAGAGAAGGGAAGGCTTTGGAGAAACCTGAAAGCAGCCTTTCAGTATATAAAGGAGGAGAATAAGAAAGAAGGGGTCAGACTCTTTAGCAGGGTTTGTGGTGACAGAACAAGAGGAAATGGTTTCAAACTAGAAGAAGAGAGAATTGAATTGGATATAAGGAAAAGGTTTTCTACAGTGAGTGTGGTGAGGCACTGGAACAGGTTGCCCAGAGATGCGGTGGATGCCCCTTCTCTGAAGACATCCAAGGTCAGGCTGGATGGGGCTCTGAGTAGCCTGATCTGTAGCTGTCCCTGTTCATTGCACAGGAGTTGGACTAGGTAACTTTAAAAGGTCCCTTCCAACTCAAGCGATTCTTTGATTCTACAATTCTACTACTACCCCTCTTTTGTCACTTTCTAACAGCCTCATTTCAAGTATGGCATCATCTGATTTCTGTCTGTGTTCTTGTGTCTGATTTTTCTGATACTGTTACAAGATCATTGCATAAATTTCTGTACTGTAATTCGAGATAATGCTATGTGTTATGGGTAAGAATTAAGTGTAGAAAAAGCTATTTTGGCTAAAAGGGGGGGGGGGGGGGAATAAGAGACACAAATGTTACAACCTATATATTTTGGACTGCATCAGAAATTCTGTGAAAGACTTTGTGCATTTGTAAAGTAGGCTGCAGTTATTTAAGAGAAAATCTGTTACATAGTTACAGATAGACTTACTGAAATATAAAACATTCAATTAATGTGTAGCTGCTGTCTCGTAATGGCTGAGTAAGAATATTTTCAGCAAAACATTCCTTTGAATTCCTGATTAGAAATCTTAAAGTTGTAATAAGAAGATGCAATAAAACAAGTATGATGTGAGTTGGATGGCAATAGTCCAAAGATGGTCCAGAACACATTGAAGTGATGAGTTTTAAATATGCACTGGCAAAATGCGTGATTTGAAAGTATTATGCCCAGGCTCCTAAAATCATAACAACTTAGCATATGTGATTGATCATTGTCTGCAACAGCTCTCTATCACAATAGAATAATCAGCAATTGGTTTTGAGCGCAGAGAAAGTATTTCTGCGGAGAATGTTTCTGCCAGAAGTACTTCAGTTGAAAACTATGGCTCCTAAACTGAAAAAGTAAGGTTTTCCAACAAATCTTGGAACAAATTTTAGCAGATGGTTAACTGACATACTATTAGGAACTGGAAAAAAATTAATAATATAAGTTTTTTCCTTTACTAACTACATTAGGAAGTGACTGATTGGGTTGGTCTTGATAAACACAAAAACTAGAAAACGTTCTGCAAGGCTTCCAAACAGAGAAAACTTACTTTTTTTTCTATTGTATTTTAATTTTTAAAAATCCATAGATATTCACTTGCTCATTTGAATAATGGTGCTGATTCTGTAGTAACTTATTTGCAGTAGATCATTTTATTGTATAAATTATTATTCCCTTGATACTGGTATACTCATTTTAAAGCATCTTAAGACATTAAAACATGGAAAGAGTTTTCAACATCAGTACTAAACTCAAATTGTTTTGTAACAGTGTATATTGTATATGACTTTCTAGGAAATGTTACACATCAAATATTTATTTGCTAAAGCAATTTATGAAGCCAGTGGTGACAGTACCCTGTTCCAGTGCCCAGCCTCACTGTGTTGCACACCCTGTCCCCAGCCCCCAGCTGCCCTCCCCTGGCACAGCTCCATGCCGTTCCCTCAGCCCTGTTGCTGTCACACAGAGCAGAGCTCAGCGCTGCCCTCCACTACCTGTGAGGAGCTGCAGCCGCCATCAGGCCTCCCCTCAGCTCCTCTGCTCTGTGCTGAGCACACATCCAGCAGCCTTCCACACGTTCGTAGCCTTCCTTTGGACACTAACAGCTTCATGTCCTTATACTGTGCCACTCAGACCACACCCAGTGCTGGAGGTGAGGCCGCACAGCACAGAGCAGAGGGGAAAACCCCTCCCTCACGCCGTGGCAGTGCTGGGCCTAGTGCCACCAGGATACAGATGGCTTTTTTGTCTGCCTGGGCACACGGCTGGTTTACGTTAACTTGCCATTGACCAGAGCCCCAGATCCCTCTCTGTGGGGCTGCTCTTCAACCTCTCTCCCCCCAGTCTAAACACATAGAATCAATCATAGAATCATAGAATCATAGAATCATAGAATCATAGAATCATGTGTCACAGAGTTGGCTAGACCAATCTACATCTGTGACAGGGGGCAACAGGCCTCTGCCCTCCCCCCCACAAGACCCACAAAAATGGGAAGGAAGGAAGGAAGGAAGGAAGGAAGGAAGGAAGGAAGGAAGGAAGGAAGGAAAAGAACAGCAGCAACAATCTATGGAGGAAAACTTATTTTACTATAATATTGGAATACAAGATAACACAATAGATACAATTTAATTGAAATTGAGATTAATAAATCAGACAAGATGAGAGAGAGAGTTCCTGGGACCGAATCAAACCTGAAAAGCTTGGAACGGCTAGGAAAGCACCCACTGCAAGGCAGCAAGAGCGCCCCCCACCCCCCCTCCCCCACCCAGAAGGGCCAGATCCTGTGATTTCTGAAATGTACAGGGATAAGTACCTGGAATTGGGGCATTAACACTTTAATGCCCCGTACACTACATGATGTTTTGATGTGGAATACTGAAACACAAAAAACAAAACAAAAAAAATAGAACCATGACATCATAGAATCATAGAATGGCCTGCATTGAAAAGGACCACAGTGATCATTTAGTTTCAACCCCCTGCTATGTGCAGGGTCACCAACCACCAGACCAGGCTGCCCAGAGCCACATCCAGCCTGGCCTTGAATGCCTTCAGGGATGGGGCATCCACAACCTCCTTGGGCAACCTGTTACAGTGTGTCACTGCCCTCTGGGTGAAAAATTTCCTCCTAATATCTAACCTAAACCTTCCCTGTCTCAGTCTAAAACCATTCCCCCTTGTCCTATCACTATCAACCGATGTAAAAAGCTGTATATATGTTTATATACTCCTTTCAAGTTCTGGAAGGCCACAACGAGGTCTCCCCAGAGCCTTCTCCAAGCTCAACAAGCTGTTCATCGTAGTAGAGGTGCTCCAGCCCTCTGTTCATCTTAGTGGCCCTCCTCTGGACCCGCTCCAAGAGCTCCACGTCCTTCCTGTACTGGGGCCCCAGGCCTGGATGCAGTACTGCAGATGGGGCTCAAAGGAGCCGAGTAGAGGGGGACAATCACCTCCCTCTGTCTGCTGGCCACCCCTTTTTAATGCAGCCCAGAACACAGTTGGCCTTCCGGGCTGCAAGCACACACTGCTGGCTCATGTCCAGCTTCTCGTCCACCAGGACCCCCAAGTCCTTCTCCACAGGCTGCTCTCAAGATCTTCCCCCAGTTTGTATAAATACCGGGCATTGCCCTGACATGGCCAGAGTTGTCCCATCCCCAGTGCAGAATGCAGCACTTGCTCTTGCTAACCTTCACGCTGTTGGTGATTGTCCAAAGATAATACAAAAATGATCCAAATTACTAAGCCAATGTGTATAATGATGGCAGTTAATAAAAAAAAAATACATTCATAGAAATTATAATTTAGTAGAAACTTAGAAAATTGATATGTGGAATTTTATATGTTATAGAAGATTTTCTAAAAAACCCTCCTGAGGAAATAATGTTTCTGTAATCTAGCGTTGTGTGGAAAAGCTATTCTAATACGTGACTGAAGAAATGCTAGTCTGAAACTGGATGCAGTTTGTTCTCAAATCTTTCACCTGTTTGTTCTCATTTTTGGTCTGTAAAGGGTAGAAATGTGTTTTCCATAATAGAGATACAAAGCAGGTGCAGAAATGTCACAGCTGTTTCAGTTTTCCAACACTGTTTTGTATAGATTACTGTCGAGCAGAGGGAGGATGTTCGAAAGGTTTCAGCTGTTAACTTTGATTATGTCTGAGGTTGTCCATTAATCCCACTGTATGTGCAATTATAAGAGTTCTAGCTCAAGTTTCATCTGAAGATGGTGGTGAGAATTATGCCAGAAAGTCTTCCTGTGATGTTCCTGGGCAGGGATATGAAATTGTTGTCATCTGTTGAGATTGTCTTGTTAAATGCATTTTTATTTCATTTTTGAGATTGCAGATCAAGTAGATTATGGATTATTTCTTAGAATCAAGAGTTTGTTTTTGCATAATCTATCGTGTAAATGATAGCTTTGTTTCCTGTGTTCTGTATCCCCCATCGGTACAAAACCTAGGGATATTGATTGTGTGGTGGTACAAATGATGTGAAGTTAACCTTTATGGAAACAAACCTAAGCAGCAAAGGCACTGAAAATATGCTGGTTTTAGTGTCATTCTAGTATTGCTCACAAATTCATTTATTTATACACCTTTATTTGGATCTCTTGAAATATATATTATATATATAAGTTAAACACAACAATTCATGATCTTTGAAAAAGAAGTTAATGAACACACAGCATGCATGCTTTAATGAGAAACAAAGGTGCTAGCCTTGGCTAGATGATGATGATATTTTAAATATCTGTACCATTCACTCAAGCATTTACTGAAGTCTCAGTAACAGGTCAGAAGTTCCTTAAATTCGAACTGTGTTATACAATGGTTATTTTAATCTTTGAGCATTATTTTCCCCTGAAGACTGTTGGCTTTTTTTTTTTTCTACTCATAATTGCAAAACTATGGAAGTCAGACCGAGAAACAGAAAAAGAATGTATTGTCAGCATCCTGCACAAATATTTATATGTGCAGATGTGTAAATAGTTTACACTAAAACACCCAAACTCAGCCACAAAATGCCCATTGAAAGGAGTATCAGTCACACAGCCACACTATGGCTACCTGTGCAGTTCTTCCCTAAACAATGTGCCTCTGAATCATTTTTCTTTGTTTAACTGAGCATTGTAGAGTCAAATGAGGAACAAAAGTTATAATGTCACACAAAACTAGTAATTCAGAAAAATGTTATGATGAGTAGAAATAGCAATCTGACATATAGACAAATAGTTTGATGGATGGGAACCTCTGAGATTATCTGTTTTTGCTGAGAGTGATGCAAATTTATTGAGGTTTTCTAGTACCTAGCTAATGTTTACCAAACAAAGCTCTATGTAGACCACCTTGCAGTTGTACTTGGTTTGACAGTAATAAGCTCGATATGCAGCTGTGTTTTCTGCTTGCCAATGCAAGCTATAATTTCATGTGGTTGACTGAGTAATTCCAAACATTGTTTGCTACAACATTAACTAAGCGACTGAGAACTTGGCTTTCTTTGCAGAAAAGCAGAGTGTAATAAATCACATCTTGGTGGAGGTCAAGCACTGTACAGAACGAAAAAAAAAAAAGAAATTGTTCATGTTTGCCCTGCAATTTCAACTAGTAGCACTTATCTTGCTTTTGAATCACACTGCTTTATATCCTAGCCAGTTTGTATTTGAGTAAAGAACCATAGAATCATAGAATGTCCTGGGTTGAAAAGGACCACAATGATCATCTCGTTCCAGCCCCCTGCTATGTGCAGGGTCACCAACCACCAGACCAGGCTGCCCAGAGCCACATCCAGCCTGGCCTTGAATGCCTCCAGGGATGGGGCATCCACAGCCTCCTTGGGCAACCTGTTCCAGTGTGTCACCTCACTCTCTGGGTGAAAAACTTCCTCCTAATATCTAATCTAAACCTCCCCTGTCTCAGTCTAAAACCATTCCCCCTTGTCCTATCACTATCAACCGATGTAAACAGCCGTTCCCCCTCATGATTATAGGCTCCCTTCAAGTTCTGGAAGACCACAATGGGGTCTCCCCAGAGCATTCTCTTCTCCAAGCTAAACAAGACCAGTTCCCTCAACCTTTCTCCATTGTAGAGGTGCTGATCATCTTAGTGGCCCTCCTCTGGACCCGCTCCAAGAGCTCCACATCCTTCCTGACTGAACATGAGACAATCATGTAACCAGGTGGCCAAGAAGGCCAATGCCATCCTGATCTGTATGAGAAATAACATGGCTAGCAGAACTTGGAAAGTGATTGTCTCTTTGTACTCAGTGCTCATGAGATCTCACCTCGAGCATGGTAGTCAGTTTTGGGCCCCTGTACTGGAGCGGTATTGAGTGTATTCAAAGAGCAGTCAAACCAGTGAAAAGACCAGAGAACAAGACCTAGGAGGAGTGGTTGAGGGAACCGGGATGCTTTAGTCTGGAAATAGCTGAGGGGAGACCTAATTGCTGCAAACACCTGAAAGGGTGTAGCATAAAGAGTATGTGTCTCTTTTCTCATGTGACAAGCACTGCTAAATGAAACAATGGCCTCAAATTGCATGACTAGAGGCTTAGACAAGCTATTAGGAAGAAATTCTTCACAGTAAGGGTTGCTATGCATTGGAGAAATGGTGGAGCTGCAGTCCCTGAAGGTATTCAAGAGATCTGAGGACTGGACATCCTTGGTATCAGGCCAAGTGATGGCTGGACTTCATAATCTCAAGAGTCATTTTCATATTAAATGATTCTCAACAGTCTATCTTAGCCAACAAATTCTCATACTCATACTGACTCTCTTTTCCATCCAAATGTGGGGAGTTAGCAAACAGACATGTGGTCTCTAGCTGCCTACCAGGGTTGAACCTCAGAAAACTGACCAAAATCAAAAAATTAATTGAATATTTACCTGGGAGAAGAAGAAAAAATATGACTATCGTATAATTTCTAGGCCTCATTTGAGTAATTAACATGAAACATCTGTACACTGATACCCTTCCTGCATTTATACACACATTAGTTGGTACAATATAACTTTTTTTTTTTTTTTTTTTTTTTTTTAAATTATAAGAGAGACTGACTACTACATATTCTTAAGCCTCAGACAGTTTGGCTAGAGCAAATTCATGGCTTGCTTCTGACATTTTAATGACAGCCTCTGAAAACAAAGGCTTCTAGCTTTCTGTTTTTTTCCTTCATATTCTTCTGAAACCCAAGTTCAATCTTTTTTTCACATATATATATTTTCCAAGCTAATACTGAATTTAAATGGAGTTTTGCATCTGTTTTGTTTTGGGGACAGAGAACAGTAGCAGTAGCTCAGATTTTTGTATTTATTATTAAAGGCTTTACCTCAGGGAGGATATCTCAGTCACTTCTGACATCACAGAATTTTTCTCTTAGTAAATTTTAGAGCTTGGGGTTTTTGGACCTTCTACATATGCAAAGAGAAGCAACATGAGTGTTCAGAGTAGTGGTGGTTTCTGTCTTTCTGCTAGCCATCTGAAAAAAAAATCATAATACAGTTTAACTTTGCTTAAAATATAATGGAAGGTCTTGAATTCTCCAGTTAAGCATCTCACTCAGATGTGAGTGATGTTCCCTGGGGGTCGGTGCTGGGGCCTGTCCTCTTCAATATCTTTACTGATGACCTCGATGAGGGCATTGCGTCCACCCTCAGTGAGTTTACAGATGGCACCAAGTTGGCTGGAAGTGTGGATCTGCCTGGGGGTAGCGAGGCCATACAGAGGGATCTGGACAGGCTGAACAGCTGGGCTGAAGCCAATGGGATGAGGTTCAACAAGGCCAAATGCCGGGTCCTGCACTTTGGCCACAACAGCCCCAGGCGACACTACAGGCTTGGGGCGGAGTGGCTGGAGGACTGCGTAGAGGAACCTGGGGGTATTGATTGATGCTCAGCTGAACATGAGCCAGCAGTGTGCCCAGGTGGCCAAGAAGGCCAATGGCATCCTGGCCTGCATCAGGAATGGTGTTGCCAGCAGGAGCAGAGAGGTGATTGTCCCCCTGTACTCAGCTCTGGTGAGACTGCACCTCGAGTGCTGTGTCCAGTTTTCAGCCCTGCACTGCAAGAAAGACACTGAGGCCCTGGAGTGGGTTCAAAGAAGGGTGACAAAGCTGTGAGGGGTCTGGAGCACAGGGCTTATGAGGAGCGGCTGAAGGAGCTGGGGTTGTTCAGCCTGGAGAAGAGGAGGCTCAGGGGAGACCTCATTGCTCTCTATAATTTCCTGAAGGGAGGTTGCAGTGAGCTGGGGGTCGGCCTCTTCTCTCGTGTAACTGGTGATAGGAACAGAGGGAATGGCTTCAAGCTGTGCCAGGAGAGACTCAGGCTGGATGTAAGGAAATACTGCTTCTCTGAAAGAGTGGTCAGGCACTGGAATGGGCTGGAATGGAGGTGGTGGAGTCACCGACCCTGGGGGTGCTCAACGAACGTTTGGATGTTGTTTTGAGGGATATGGTTTAGTGAGAACTATTGGTGATAGGTGGATGATTGGACCTGGGTCCTGGTGATGCTGGGTCTATTCCAACCTTGGTGATTCTATGATTATATCATTCATAGCTTCATAATTAGCGTAAGATTAAAGAATGCCTGAAAGAAAAGATTTAACTTGGATCTTGAAGCTTTTTAGAATCTGGATTTCATTTAGAAAAGAGAGTATGAATGCACTATTATTTTCAGTCCTATCTGAAACATACTCATTTCTAAGAAATTTCAAGCAGATGTCCAGGCTTTATTTAAAATTCTGTAACATATTGCTCCTACTTTATTGTCAGGTGAAGTACATGAGCAAATACAGAAGCAGTAACCAAGAGTCAGAGACATGCCAGTTCCAGCTGACCTACTTGATCATAGAAGTATCACAAATTTGAGATCTATTTTCAGCACATACAGCTTCAAGATTGCTCCAATCCTTTTTCAGTTTAGGTTTGGTGCATGGAAGATCTAAATGAGTTCAAACATTCACGCCTGCAACCTTACCCTTTTAGTGTTAGGATGCACTGTATTTATCAGCTAATTCAGACTGCAGGTAGATTTTAAAGCACAAACTACCCGAAACACACAGCCACAGTTCCATTTTCTCCATCAATTTAATGTTTAAAGAGAACCAGGAAGAGGGGAAATGGCCTCAAGTTGCAACAGGGGAGGTTTAGGTTGGATATCAGGAAAACAACTTTACAGAAACAGTTGTTAAGAACTGTAATATTAGTCTCCCCAAGGAGGTGGTTGAGTCACCGTCTCTGGATGTGTTTAAAAACCCTTTGGATGTGGTGCTCAGGGACACGACTTAGCAGAGGGTTGTCAGTTAGGGCAGTATGGTTAGGCTGTGGTTGGACTAGATCTTCAAGGTCTTTTCCAACCTGAGCAATTCTATGGTTCTATGACCCTAACTCTGGGCAAACTCAGTGTAAGTGGGAGGGATTCCCAATCCAGCTTTAACAAAACCACTGACGACCCATTCCCTCACAGCCCTTCCTGTTCAGTGTCATTATGATGAAGGTTTTCAAGGCTTTATACTGCCTCTCATTGAAAGATCTTGTTTACAACCAAGAGAGCCCTTCGGCTATCAACGAGCGTTTTATCGGGAATCTCTCTCTCCTCCAAATCCGGCACAGTCCTGCGCTGCCGTTAACGGCTCGGGGCCGAAGCCCCGCCCGTAGCCGCTTGCCTTGCCGGCTCCACGGCAACCGAAGGGAAGCGGAACCTTTCGCCGGCCTCTCCCAGCGCGGCCTCGCCACCAAACCAGGAGCTCCGCCGCGGGGAGAGCTAGCAGCGCCTGCAGCGCCTCTACCGGCAGGAGGCGAGCAGCTCGGCAGCACCTCCGGGAGCAGTCGAGTGTGCGGCTAGAGCGGCGGCGCGCGGGAACGCTCTGCTGATACGCCGCGCGCCGCTCTCCGTCTCGGACCCGCCTCCCCGGCTGCGTGCGGCCGTGCCGCCAGTGCCGCGGTCGTGCAGGATCCGCCATGATGAACAGCGGAGGGATCGGGGTGCCGCTCGGCTTCCCCCTGGGCCCCACGTCCGTCATCCAGGTCACGAACCTCTCGTCGGCGGTCACTAGCGAGCAGATGCGGACTCTCTTCGGCTTCCTGGGCGATATTGAGGAGCTGCGCCTCTATCCCCCAGAGTAAGCGCGGCTGGCTCCGGGGCGTAGAGACTGAGGAAGAGGCGCGGAGGGGCCGTGTGGTGGCGGGAGGGGAGCGGCGGGAGGCCCTACGTGCCATCTTGAGTGCGGGCACCGCCGCCTCCCGCGGCGGGCCGATCACGTGCCCCGCCTTTGTATGGCCGCAGCGCCGGGGGAAAGGCGCTGCGCCCGCACTTAAGATGGCGGCTCCGGGCTGAGGGAGCGGCCGCGTCCTTGGAGTGGGGCTGCGCCCTCCTGGCGGTAGCCGGGGTTCGGTCTCCCCTGCATGGCGCCCGTACCTAGGTCTGATAGAAGTGTGCCCTGAGGCCGCCCGGAAGCTCGCCTGTCCCTTCGGCTCCCGGCAGCCCCGTGCTGTGGCCCTCCTTGTCCTCCGGTTGTGCACCTCCCCGTGGAGCTGCCGCGTTTTGCTGAAGGGCGGCTTTCACCGCCGCCGAGGGGCCGCTAACGGGCGCCGGCAAGGCTGTGCGAGGAGGGATGGCGTGTGCCTCGTTCGCAGCAGTGCCCTCTGCAGCGTGTGTCCCGTAGTGAGACTTAATAACACAAATGCTTCTCAAAGTTGCATCTGATCTCATTTCATTAGCTGCGCATAAGGGATCTCTGGATGGGAGACAATGTACTTTGCTTGCCCTGATGCTTCAGGGCGGATTGTGACCAGCGAAGCTGGGAAGGAAAAAAGGCGATTTATACTATTGCCTTTGTTGCCATACGGTGTGAATGACATACCTGCCCTTTAGAACAATTTATCTTTTTTATCCCTTGTGAAAATCATGTGAGGTAGCAGGAAGGGAGTACATCATTTACACCCAGGTATTTTGAGCTTGGTGTAAATCAGGAAAATAAAATTTAGGTTTTCTAAATAGCTAAAAATGTTGGTATTTTTCCACTTCCGTGTGTTGATAGGTTATGCTTATATTGATTTGAAAAAACAACATTCAGAAATGCATGGTTTAGCATGTCTGTAGAGGGTATGTAACAGTTATTCATTCATGTGATGGTGGGTTAAAACAGCACAGTCAAGTTTTAAGCAGTCTTCAGTAGATTTCTAGTGATTTTCCTCAAGTTTTCTTGGTTCTTAAATTTGAGTGGTTCTGCAGTTTCTTGATTCACTTGAGTTTTCTTGTGACTAAGTGTATTTTTGTTACAGCTGTTGACCTTATTTTTCAGTATTTGGCATAGTGAAATATAAGGCAAATAGATATTTTCTTGAAGTTTTCAGTTAGTCTTTGTGTCTTTGTGTAAACTTTTGCTTGTGTGTATATATTACAGGAAATATTAAAATCCAGTGCTGCAGTAAGGTTTGACTTGGAAATGTCAAGGGTGTGCTGTGTTAAACATCAATTCTAAGTAATTAACTTTTTTTTTTTCCCCTCAAGATAGGATACAGAATTGTGGTTATTTATTCTACTGTTGGTGTTATTTACATTTATTTTTTTGTGTGTAACTTTTGTAAGTATGTGTTTCCTTGCGAAACAGGTCTGGGCTTTTGACCTTATTTTCAAATTGCTACCATAGAAAAAAATAAGGGTACCAATACCCTTCTTCTTAAACAGAAAATATGTACTCTCTGAAGATGTTTTGTAATGGTGTAATGAAAAATTCAGATAACAGAGCTTTGTTAACAAGTCTATGGGAAGCAGAAGAATCTCAAACAAGAAGATGTTACAATTTATGTCTGCAGTTTGTTGAAATTATGTATAGCCAGTGCTATTTCTATAAATACTTAATAATTTAATAAAAAAATAAAATTTTTTAAAAATTAATTCTTTCTATGAATTAAAAGGGAATTTTTGTATTATAGTTCACATAAGGCAAAAATTCATGTTGTCTCAGCTTTGAAGATATTTCCAAAGGAAACTTAAACTTTTAGTGTTTTTTACTGGAGCATCAATTTTGTTACCTTCACAGAACAGTGAGAACTTTGATCTTTGTTCAGATCTGCATCTGAAAAGCGGAATGTGGTCACTTGAGTTTAGTGAACTACAAATCTTGCGGATATTGACCACTTAGTGACAAATGTTAATGTAAACTTTTTAAAATTTGTTTTTCACTGAGAATGAGAATATGGGGGTGTTTCAGCTTTCAGTAATTCCAGAATATTTATGTTACTTAAATAGTGTAAAAAGAAAAAAAGCAATAATGAAAGAAAGCTTTGATTGTAAGTAGTTAAGCATGAGCTCTTGCTGAGATTGGATCTCATTTGCTAACCTTTGTAAGCACATAAAAAACAACAAAAAGTTCTTGTTTAAAGATAATCTGTCATATAATATTAAGAGTATTATTTTTTGTAGATAAAGCAGTGGTAAAAAAATTTTCATGTTGCGTTGCATAGTGTTGTAACCTGTTTTTTAATTCTGCACTGAAGATATTCAGCGTACAAACACAATTTTTTTACTTAACTCAGCTTGAGTGTGCAGAACAGAGTGAAGTTGTTGTGCTCTTCTCATCATCTTCTGTTTAAAAAAATCAAAACATAATTTGAATGCCTGTACTGCACATTTTTAATAGTAATAGATGTGAACTGCCAGCTCTATTAACAAAGCATAACAGTTAGGAGAATATGAAAGGGAATTTATTTGTTTTGTAAAGTCTGTGTACATATGTCATGTAAGTCTTTTGTGCAGAGCCTTATTACACTCCTGTGGTTCTCCTGTGCCAGGCCATTGAATTGACAGTTGCCCCTTTCCTCCGTCTGGCTAGAGGCAGGGCCCTTCCAGTTCTGGTTACTGTATTTGTTGCTCACTTCACATGAATGTGGATCAAAAGGGTCGTTATCAAGAGAAGTAGGATGGGACCATCTACTCTGTTTGGAGAACTGTTTAATGGAAATTGGAGTTGCTGTTTTCCTGGAATCTGTGATTCTTTTCCCTACCAACTCATGTACTCTTGCCTCTAGGGTAGAGGTGAGCTTTTTATCCCACCTGCTTACATTCTCTTTGTGGTTGTGCAGGTAAAACTGTAGGGTGACATGTGGTGCATACCTATCTCTTGAAAAAAAAAATGCTTACTTCTGGAAGCTGAGATTCTGGTTCATGCAGGTGATGAGGAGGATATATTCCCTTTGAGTTGCTGGACCTCTTGGGAAAGTTTCTCCACAGCTGGCACGTGCATCAGCAGGGAGAAAATTAAACTTTATTTGAATTTTTGGAGTTGGTCAGACAATCCCCCAGTCCATCTTTGTTTCTCTCAGTCTTTTCAGGCCAATGCTGCTGGTAAGTTTGTGTATGATGGTAGGAACCTTCATACAGACCTCTGCCACATGTGTCATTGTACTTGATGCTATCTGGATTTTGGGATAATTGGTATTTGTTCAAGTCGTCCTTGTACACCACCTGCAGCACAGCTACTTTCCTCATATACTGGATACTTTTTCCCACAGTGGTCCACCTGCCTGTCTGGCATGTAACTTTGTCCCTGCTGGCATACCTTTCCTTCATGGCTGACAGGAGTCATGTTCAGAGGGAGAAAGAATTTTCACCTTTTTCAATTGCTTTGGCAATGCCCCTTCCCTAGGTAGGAATTCCAGCTGTCTGGCTTTCATGCTCACTGGATCTGTGCTGTCAGCTCTGTTATCAGCATCAGAGCAGCCAGGTGACAGTGTGCTCATCTGGGTGATGGCTGAAATCTTTTCACATATCTCACGTTTTACCTAAGGATAGGTATCAGGTGATTATTGATTCATTTATAATGTGCCTCTTCCTTCCATTCTTGTGGTGGCTGTGTATGGAGTAGCCTTTCTTGTCCACTTCTTCCTTTGTTAATAGAAGAGCTGACTTTTGCTTCCATTGTTTCTGCTCGTTGACAGGGGTTAGGGGCACCAGCAAGAGTTGATTCTCTGCTTCACTTGCAGAGATTGGGTCAGATCCAGAGACATTTTCTTCCTTTCAGTGTTGACAAACAGTGTTCAGCAGTGTTTGATGTATACAAGCCAGACCTCAGCACATTGCAGCAAGTGGTGAGCCTTTGGCATTACTGGGAATCAGAGCATATCTTTTTGAAACATTCTGTCAGTATTTTAGGATTATGCAGTTTCCATGGCAATTTCCAGGCCTATTGGAGGTGATAATTGTGATAGATACTTGCCCATATCCTCCCACACACCTTGCCATGCACAGCCATCCTGCTGAACACAACTTCACTCTGTTTTGCACACTTAGGCTAAGTAAAAATATTTTGTTCATATGCTGAATATCTTCAATGCAGAATTAGAAAACAGGTAACAATACTATGCAATGCAACATGAAAACTTTTTTCACCACTGTGTAAGATCATGCTACTTAGAATATCCCAGGTCTATTCAGAAACTTCCACAACTATTTTAGCTTACCTTCAGTAGAGAGTGTACTTACTGGAGTTTCTGCAGTAAGGTTCCTGAAATCTGAGAATGAGCACCCTGCTGTGTGCATGTATCAAATTAAATCCATAATTGATATAACAAGAGCACATGTTATATACAAACCAGCAAAACCATGAAGAAGTCTAGGCCAGACTTCAAGAGACAATAAACATCCCAGAGTTAAGAAAAACAGCATTGGAAGCAAGTGAACACTGCATGAAAAGTCCAGCATTGTAACCAGCAGCTGTTATGGTACTAACACAGCTTATAACAATTTAATTTAACACTTTCAGGTCAGATTGGTCATTATCTCAATCCTGTGAGCCACACACTGAGTTGTCCTTGCTGGCAGGGCAGTACGAGAAGGTGAAACTTCCTTGGCTCTGAACCACTGTGCTCAGCAGCATTGATGTGTTATCATGATTGTTTTTTCTCCTGAAGGTAAAACAGCATCATACTGGACTCTGTGAAGAAAATAAACTGTTTCATCTGAAATGAAAACAATATCTACATACACACATTTTATAAAGCATACATACTCCCTTTTATCAATCAGTTGTGATCTTTCTGAGTAAAAAAAGCAGGTTATGAAGGTTATGATCCACTTCTTCCAAGTCAGTCGTGTATGTGAGTCATATACTTTTCTTGTAATCTGTTGAAATTTAATCTATAGAACATGGTTGGATAGAATATTTCAATAACAAATCTGCTTTTTTTTAGCTGAGAGGAAGCAAGCTGTATTCTGGTGTTTGCAAATCAGGTTGATCAGGGTCATGTAGAATGTTAGACCCTCCTAAAGTATTTGTTATTTGTGTTGGTTTTTTTTTTTTATTCTTCCCCTTTTTAAAGTTGGAGTGTTACATTTTGGCTTTATTTTTTCCTTATTCTCTGATATTTTGTTTTATCAGAGCAATGCATGATGTGCTTGACCAAGTGATCGTTTGTTCTAGCCCCGTTCCTCTATAATTTATTGTTGTGTACCACCACTGCTGACTAGGATGAAAAAGTAGAAGGTATATGACTTATTAGGGAGCAAGGATGCCATCTGTACATTTTGCATTTCCATGACTGTGCAACAAAATAAAAGGCTATGGTTTCTTGAACTATTACTGTTGCAGAAAATTACTCCTCTCTATTCATTTGTCTACAGTTCTCCAGACTCCTATTGTTAATAATCTCTTTGTAAGATGCGGGACTTAGTTTTATTTGAAAAGCCAAAAGGAAATCTTAAATTGCTAAATACAGTTATTTACAGATTATATTAGATGGTATTGGAATATTTGACTTAAAGTTCTTGTTATCACACAGGTTTTGGAGGGGAAGAAGAAGGAACCACGTTGACTTTTTAAAGTATTGACTAAAATTGAGTTTTTTTAAGATGACTCTTCAGTATTCCTAGTGAGCTTCCTGAAGCCAGTGACTCTTCCAGCAATTCATATCTAAAGACTGCTTTTTAAAATACCAGTTTCTGTTTAGGTCTTTTATTTTGTATCCCTAACTGATTTGGATGAATTTTTAAATGAATGTTAAATCATGCTATGCTGTTCGGTACTTTGTCACTTTGTGTTTTATTTTCATTGGTAACAGCCTTTCAGTTTCTGCAGTCCCTGCGAATCACATACCTCTTTAAAAAAGGATGGGTTCTGTACTTGTCATATAACTGAGAGCCTGGTGCTCAGTGAGAATATTTCTCAGGTAGCTGTAATAGCTACTTTATTACTGTTATTTTTCTGAAAGGCACATGAGAGCTGTGAGGAAATCACCTTTGGATTCAGCGTTGAGGGTGGTGGAGACTCGTGGCACTGTAGAAATTGTTTCCATATGGTCATGGTCCTAATTATAGCTATTTGTCATTGGCACTTAAAGCAATATTTCCGTTACTGGAAAAAAAAAAAACAACAACATTAATATGGATCTTCTTTTTGTGGATTGTTAATGGCAGCCTTTGTTTGTAATTACCTATTTTCTTACAGGTATGCTGTTCTGATCTGTGAAAGGCTTTCCATTGAAGGCTCAATCTATAAAAAATGATAATATGTATTTAAGGGTCTTCAGTAACAGTAGTTAGCAAATAAAAGTTACATGGAAGTGGAAAAAGATTTTTTTAATCCGCTTGTATTTGTGTTTAGGTGTTGCTAGACTACCGGAGTTTGTCTGCTGCACTGATTTACATTCTTGGTTGTTGGCTTCAAGAACCTGACCAAGAAGCTTTGATTTCATGACAATTTCTATGTAAGATTTCTCTTGAAGGCTTGTGCAGGTGGCTTTCAGTGCCTGAAGACCACTTTTATTCCACTTACAACCAAACCTTTTGGTCATCTACTGATCCTTGTTCCATAAACAAAGCTATAACCCTGTGAGAAAGGAATTGCAGCAATTCTGAGAATTGCCTTTTCCTTATTTTAACCAGCTTTTAATGAAAAATGCTCAGAAGTAAAAGCAAGGGATTATTATAAAATCCTGTCGGGAAATATGATTTCTTGGGATTTTTTTTTTTTAATTTGCTGGTATATACAGTAGTTTTACTTAAGCCTTAAGAAAATAGGATGGGTGAATTGAATTAAGATCTGTTTTCCTCCTGAAGCTAAAGAGTTCAATAATTGTAAAGAGGAGTGTATGTGAAAACGGTGTGGAAAATTATGGTTAGGTAGGATGCAGAAGTCCACAAG
This sequence comes from Lagopus leucura, assembly GCF_019238085.1. NCBI lineage: Eukaryota > Metazoa > Chordata > Aves > Galliformes > Phasianidae > Lagopus > Lagopus leucura. The sequence goes on along the minus strand of NW_024962268.1, from coordinate 6,176,129 downwards.
AATGGGGATAATCACAGCCCATGTAGGACAATTTTTTTTAACTAGTAGATATTGTTAGTTCTACCTCAGGACCTCAGCGTAGATTTGTCAGCTCTGCTTGGAAGAATGTCTGTAGTAGAGCTTCTCATGTGTATGGTCATGGTTTGGTTACAGATCTGAGCTCCCGTACTGAGAAAGAACAACTGCTGTGCATGGCAGTTTACCATCTGAAAACCTTCCAGTGCTTACTGAGTTTCTCAAGTGGGTGTACAAGGAGGCTTATTATGTTTCCACTGACATAGGAGGGAGGCATCTGTAAGCCTGTGTTTGTGAGAAGCCTCTGAGAAACCATGCTTGTGTGGGAAGTGATGACCACTTCTCAGTATGCAGTGAGACTGCGAGAGGAAATGCTGTGCTCCCTGCTTTGTAGAACATTCTCTGAAACATACTGCATGGCGTTTTGTCTTTATGGACATCCTAAAGTTAGTTACAATGAAATTTACAAAATGTGTTGTTCAGGGAAGTATTAAATTTTTATCTTGGTTTAAATAGACATTCATAAGAGCAGGAAGTGTGGCTCATATAGTTCTAAAGAAGGCGGAGACTTTCAGTTTGTGATACAGGTACAGCTGAAATCCGAAGCTGGTTTGCAGGGTGTGACAGCTTTCGGCTGTTTACTCTTGTCTGCAAACTACTCCTACAGCTTAGAGTTGTTTTTCAGCATAGGAGACCAGTTAGATCTGAAGTGTGTAATCCCAGTCATACTTCTGAGTAATGCTCTCACAGCCAATTGGATTTTTGCAGACTGAGTTGTTTTAAAGCAGGGAGACAGACTGTGTGCGGTGATGAAAGCTCCGCTATAATACTGCTTTCATTTGGATGAACTAGAGTGGCCATTTTTTAGACCTCACAGCGTTCTACAGTAACTGTATTGCAAAGGAGGTCTTAGAGATGTGTACAGTTATTCCATAAGATCTTATTTTAATAGGTTATTTGTTTATGTTAGTGTTTTCTGCACTGGCACCTTGTGAATACCTGTAACCTTAGATAGATGTTCTGTAGCCTTTTATTTATTTATTTCTACTGTATTTTTCTGAACAGCTCATTCATATGAAATGGTTTTGATGTTTATCACTCTCAGGAGAGATGGATGTTATCCTCTTAAAAGGATAGGAATGATCATTGTAAAACTAAAACTTTTAGAATTGGAGGCTTTGGCTGTTCGGGTTGTGACAGTAGCATGTGTGTTTAAAAAACCTAAACAAATGAAATTAACCAACCGCCCAAAAAAGAAAAAGAATTCTGCCCCCTTGAATAGCCAGAAAAACAACCCCATCATAAAGAAACTCTGGCAAACATCTTTGAAGTCCAACTGTTTAAAATGTTAGATGTTTAAAATGTAAGATTAGAAGTTGTGTGCAAACATTTCTGATGAGGACTTAGAAAGTCATTTGCTATCAGCTGTGATGCTTGGAAGTATTATGAATCAAGACCTAGCAGGCCATTCTGTATGTGAGAACTTGTATAAACTTGACTTTCAGGCATGATTTATTTCCGTCCTGCTACCTAGGCTAGTATGGACTAACATTTGAAGAGGGCTTGCTGAAAAATGACTGGTGTTGTTGTTTGAATTTCCTATAATAGGACTATACAGAGAAAAAGAAAGATGAACTGTAGATTTACTATGGGATACTTTGATTTGTGCTGCTATTTGCAGTAATAGTGAACTGCATAATGTTGTATAGTAAGATTTGTAAAGATAGCAAGTCTTGTAAATTGGGGATTTTGGCTTATGTAACTTACATTAAAAAGAAGGAGGTGATGTGCTTTTTTTAGTGCCATAAAAGTCAAATCAGTGCATTTCTGTATTTCGAGGTAATTTTTTCCAGGAAGTCTAAAAAGTCTTTCAAATGAAGGAAATGTGGTTTAAAAAAAAAAAAAAAAAGAAGTGCATTATTCAGTATAAGTGACTGGTTTTTTTCTTTTGTCTTGCAGCAACGCACCTCTTGCTTTTTCCTCCAAAGTATGTTATATTAAGTTTCGTGAGGCATCAAGTGTTGGTGTGGCCCAGCATCTAACCAACACGGTTTTTATTGACAGAGCTTTGATAGTTGTGCCCTGTGCAGAAGGTTAGTATTTCAGTCATTCTTCTGTAATGTTGGTCTTTGTCCTGTCTGCTCATTGTTTTAAGCTTTCAATGTGAGGAGGTGGTTCTCTGTTGTTACTTTTTTAAAAATTTATTTTAATGTTGTTTGGGAGGAAAAAAAAAAAAAAAAAGATACAAAATTGATACAAAAATGAAAATAGAGTGAAGAAACATAGTTACAGAGATTTAATTTAAATTCAGCATTAGAAAAAAAAAGATCTGATTTAAATTAGAATAATTCAATTTTCCATTGTTGTTACATATCTGGGAGGACACAAAGGTAATTTTGTCCCCTTAAAGGTGATTTTTATCTTGGCAAGCTTATTCCCACACAGAGTTCTCACTGAAGTCAATGGAGCACTGAATATGTTAAGTAATTTCCTTGCAAAGATAACATGGAAGTTTTGATCTTAATGTGTTATTTTTGGTCTGTGGGTTGTTCTTGTTGTTGTTGTTATTTTTTCAGTTTTTTGTTTTGATTATATTGATTATTATTATTTTTTACCAAATCCAAATTTGTCTTGTTGACATGCACTGTATGTGTTTGGCCATTTTAGATTTATATAACTTAAAATAGTTTGTGTTCATGGTGATAATTACTGTTTGATGTTTACCTCCTAGTGTAATGAAAAGTTTCCAGTTTTCCCTTCTTGTTACTGTTGAAATTTATACTTTGTTTGCAATAATAAGACTTTCCTGTACACTGTACTCCTTACGATTTTAGGCACCTTTTTGAAAAATGCAGTTATCTGCATAGAATGCTTCCAGAGTAAAGTATTTTTATAACTCTTAGTAAAGATATTTGGTAAATAGTAATTTTACAACTGTTCCCTTAAGTAATGCTGAGGCCATACTTTTGCAGATGTGTAGAATGTGAGGGAATTCTTACTGTTAGTATGCCAAGTCTGAATACAGTCCTATGAAGCACGGCCCTACTGTTGCTGAATTCTGTGTAGACAAATAACTGGAGTTTGGCAGAGCCCCATTGACTTCACTGTGATCCTTGTGGAAGTGAGCATAGGCCCACTTGGGTCTAGAAGACTTTTTACCTCACTGGAGTAGAAACATTCCAGACGATGAAGTGAAGCTTCCTTCACTTTAAGTATAGTAGCTATTTTGCCACGAAAAAAAGAACCTTTAGTGAGTGAACCATAAACTGCTGCAAATTTGGAAGTACTTGCCATTAGCATGAGTCAGGTTTTTTTTTTAAAAAAAAGCTGTTGACTTCTTGGAGTTTGTTAATAGTGGTCTCAGAGTACCGTTTTTCCCCAGTCTTAATACATGGTGATCTGAATAGCATAAGGTTAGTGCTGCAGTGATCACGGTCTGAGACGTTCCTAGCAAACTCTGGCAAGTCTACAAAATGCCTTGAACTCTAAAGCTACTCTGAGATTGTAGTGATCTGTAAGACACTGCATATTCTCATTTAGTACGAGCACGTATTTTTTGACTTTTTGAAGCCTAGATTTTTAGTTTTTTCTTATGCCTTGCTTTGTGGCATTTTTTGGTGTTATTCTTTGAACTTATTCTTAAACTGCAAAGAGGATATTGCCCTATCCACTTAAAATTTTGGGTAGGCAAAATGCATGAAACAAGAGCCCCGGTTGTTAAAAAATTGCCCCTGAATAGTTGCCTGTAGCTTATTCAGGACTGTAGTTTTATGTTTCATCCAAAAGACCTTAACACTGGTTCAGTACTGCCAGAGAGGGAAGATTGTCGCCAAATGAATGAACATCACTTCCTGGTGTTTTTCTTGTGATGAGATCACTGCCTGACGTGGTATGGCAACAGGCAGGTAAAGCTACATTTTCCTGTGTCTCTTGATGGTAGACAGTGAGTGGAAGGAGAATGAAATGAAAGTTCTGAAAAATCTTGTTCCGGCCCCGTTTGCAGCTGACTTAGCGGGCGTTTCTGAGAAAGTGTATCACACATAAATTATCATTGTTCCAAATCATTCCAGATCTTGCAGGGGTTTGTGCATAATTTAGTGAACTAGTGATTGGGTTACGAGGAAAATTTTTTTAATGGTAATAATGCTGTTTCCATGTAACTTTCTCTAGGGTCATTGATTTTAATTTATGAAAATGTGAATTCATACAGATTTAACTTCCTGAGGAGTTTATTGTGTGGGGTAGATATGGTTCTGGAGAATACAGGACAACATTTTTGATTCATGATGTGTGATAGGATGCATTGGTAATGGAGTCAGTGGAGTGTATCACAAGTTTTAAAAGTAGTAATGGCTATATTTTACCATTATATTGTTAAATTATATTGTTAGCTAATGGTGCCAAGAGTGAAATGTTTAATGCGCCGAATTGAATGTAGGCGAGATGTAGAATGAAACTCTGAAAATTTGGTTTTAAAAACCAGAATAAAATCTGATTTGGAGTGTATTTTAACAATGTTAAATCAAGGGGGCATGAGGACAGGGATGCAATGAAATCAATGTTAATTTTGTGACATTTAATAAACAGTGTTACAAAAAAAAAAATGAAGTAACTTTATCAAGCTGTCAAAATGTGACTTTCTTTTGTGTGTATGAGTAGCTTTTTCTTAAATGTTACACTTTGAGAATGCAAAGGTTGAAAGATAACAAAGATGCCACCCTAATCATTCTAAATTTTATGTCCACATTATCTGGTAGATGGATTTTGACTATTAATTTGGTTTTGTATGTTTTCTCTGTGTGATATTTGTGCATTATTAGATGACTAGACTGGCCAAGGCAGACCTGTTACACTTGCCTGAGTTAGGCATTGTTTGCCATGCCACTAAACCTGCCGTCAAGTGAAACCTTCATGGGGGAAATGAGATCGAAGTCTGGCCTGCTGAAGATGGACGCCCTGTCTCTGTTTTTATTTTATTTTGCTTTCTTTCCTTTGTTTTTTTGTTTTTTTATTATTATTATTATTTTGTTTTATTTTATTTTTATTTTATTTTGTCCCTTTTTGTTTTGTTACATCTCTTTCCCTTGTACTTGTGAACTGGTACCTCAGTTCTGTAAAAATGGTGTTTTGTAAAGGGTTCACGGTGTTTCATTTTGAAGTTTGACCTGAAGCTGCTTATGAATGGTGGATGGTATCCGGCAAAGTGTGACTAGTTGAGTTTTATGCTGCAAATTTTGGATAAATTCCATTTGGAGTACATTTAAGTATCTGAATTCAGCAGATGAGCACTCTGGGACAGAAGACTGGAATAGTGAAAAATAAGAGTTTTAAGATGCGTTCTTTCATATGTTATGCTTTATGATTTCCTCTTGGAACAGACAGTTAAAAATCTTGCTTTCTGGAGACACTAACTTTACAGAATACATTGATAATCTTTCTCTGCTGTTTGTCCTTCTTCTTAGCAGAGTAGTTTTATTTAGATTGCATGGTCTGTTTAAAAGAAGGCTTTCCATTTATGTCTAACATAAAGACTTTATAATAATTATTTCTGAAATTGAAATTTCATGGATATCGAATGTCTTGAAATACTTGCTTCTGATGAAATCTTGCTCCAGTGAAGTCAGTGGCAGTAAAATGTCATCCTCAGAAAAACTGTTTACCACTCATAAGTACAAAAGCAGCCTGAGTTTTTGATTAGAATGTGTTATGTGAGGCACATTGTCTTTTAAAACTGTTGTTTGTGGGAGGACTGAATCAGTTCTGTATGCGTGTGTTTGTATGTGTGTATTGCACTTACATATGCTTCACTGGTTGTTACCTGAAGAAGACATTTTATTTTTTTAAAAGTTCTCAGTCATTGCACAAGCCCTGGCAGTTGGTGATTGAGAAGGTTGTCATCTCTAGGTGATGTTCTTTCTTCTTCCATTGAAATGGAACCGCTGAAGCAGAAACGGTGGGCCAGGAGGTGTGTCTCATCCTCAGGCATTGCTCTTCTCAGCTAAGTGCATTATTACCAATTGGTTTCACTTGGGTAATGCACCAAGCTGTGAACTGGGAAGAGCTTTGCTTCATGATCTCTCTTGGATTTATTTGTGGCAGTTGAGGTAATTGCCAGTAATTTTAATCTCTTTAATTACTGCTGCTAAATCCAATAAGAGTCATGAACTGGATCACACAGAAGTTACTTTGAAGTGCATTGGCCACTGACTTAACATGGCAGGAAAATAACAACCTGTTTTAAATTATGTCTGAAGTAGATGTGAGCAGAAGATGTCTTTAAAACAAACCTACTGCTGAGGCTGTTCTACAGTGAGGATTAAGCACATAGTTTAAGTATGGAGAACAGGAAATTACTTTCTGCTGCACACTTGGAAGGAAAAAAAAAAAACAAGTTACATTTACTACCTCCTTAGCACAGACATTTCTCTGGAGCACTTAGCAAAATGGTTGCTGGTATGAACCAGGTTGGCTAAGTGATACAAGATAGTAACAATTATAACATGTATGTAGAACAAGACTGCTGTGCTAAAAGGAAGCCTGAGATACCTCTGAGCAGCGTGGAGCCAATCTACATTTACTTCCAGATCACATTGCAGAGCAGAGAGGAATGAAGTAAATGATCACAGAATCTATTATTTACTGAACAGTCAAAAGCATCCAAGAAATATTTCTGCAGATATGATATATGTGTGACATATTTATCTGTTTCCGTTATTAGAAAGTAAATATTTTTAGCTCATTTCCATTTAGCTTGAGTTTCAAAGCATGAATTTCAAAACCAAATCGGTTATCTCAAACAGCTTTGAAAGTTTCCTAACTTGATTTTTCGCAAGCCACATGTTGTGTATCTTTGTGGGCTCGTATTCTCTTACTAATAAATTTATAGAGATTAAGCTCCAAAACATAAAGGCTGTTTTTAAGTTACATAAGCTTCACATATTGATTTGTTCAGGAAGGTAGATTTGCCCCCAGTTTATTTTCTATGAAGTTGATCTAAAGATTGAGCTGCTCTTAAAAGCTGGAGGAAGAATCTGTGAAAAGGCAGTAGTTGTGGGGGGAGAAAGAAAAAAAAAAAAAGGCATGGAAGATCTTTTTATAGTGTGGGACTGACCAAATGGAGTTTCTATTAAAACAAAACACTACGTTGTTAGGCACCCTAGTTATTCTGGAGATAACGCTGCTAGTTTGTTATTATTTAGACATGTGTGCTCTTCTTTCTTTGAACTTCTTTTATAGGTGGCTTAACTGAAAGTGCTCACCTGATTCTTTAAGCAGTGTTTGAGCAAATGAGTAATTCGTATTATTTCAGTAAGATGGCCCGTGTGCTTAAAATTTAGGCTCATATTTAATTCTCTGAATTTAACTCACTGTCTGTTAATTATGTGCCTAACTCCATTCCTGTTTCAAAGGGCAAAATGCCTTAAGCATCTGAAAAATTTATCTGGTTAACTGTGTATTGTATTGGCTGTATGTAAGTGCATACTTAAATTAGGCATATGCTTATGTACGTTGCTGGCCAAGGATCAAAAGAGCACAGACACCATTATAGAAGGCTTTTTTGTCACTGAATTTACTTGATCCACATGTGTAGATTCTGTGGAAACCTGCATGAGGATTAATTGCAAGAAGCTGGCTATTCATGAAGACATCTGGTAGTTAATGGCCTAGTTCATCAATCATCTGAAAGCACTTCAGTACTTTGATTTTCAGAAGAACTGGTATATAACTGTATGCCTAATTTGCATGCACAGTTAGTAGAACTGTATACTTGAAAGTCTGTTTAGTTAGCTATGTAGTAGGCAGGATATGCAGTGAAGTACCCGATTCTTGTGAGCAGTCAGGCAGATCAGGTGCACCTCTCCTTGCATGCCTGACTTCATGATGAGTTTGTGCTGAACATTGTGATGACTCAGATTCATGCATGTTTTTTAAAAAGCCCTGGAAGACATTATTGCGCAGTTAATTCTTGAGTGCTAATTATTTTCCTATTTTTCTCCTTTAGATAGAAAATCAAGTGGTTTGTTACATGTTAAGGAGCAAGGTGCCTCAAAACTAAACATAAATAAAATAATGTAAATAGGAGGCTTGAGAGAAAAATGGGTACTGTTGTTTTATCTTTTCTATTCATGTATGCTACATATAAATTAATTTTCATTCAGATATGTTTTGTTTTTTGGTCACATCCAGTTGTAACCCAGTCCCTGCTGCAGATCTGTAGTACTGGTTTGCAATACTTTTTTTTTGTCTTTATTTTTTTAAAAGCAGTATAATTCCTGTAGGTTTTATTGAAACTCATAAACAGTTAAAACTACAGTGTTTTGAAACTTACCTAGTATTTTGTATTTTTATTGAAGTTAGAGGTTAACAGATAAAACATAGATAGTTTTATTTAAAGAAAAGTGCTGTGGATACTTCGACTATTAAAAAAATGTTTAAATAAAAACTTTATTAAAATGCCTGTGGTAATAACAAAGGGCTCAGTAGTTAGCATATATAGAATTATGCCAGGAGTTTTGGAAACAGAATTGATACCAGGTATAAGTAGAAGTTGCTGCTGTAGGTTTTTTCTTTTGCGTGCTTAGTGTTTGTTCTAGTTTAGACCCCTTGGCATTTCAAATCTAATAGACACATTTAATTGTCTTATCTATTACATTACAATTAATCTAGCTAGCTAGCTATATATACAACTTCTAATTTTTGAAGATTTTATGGAGTTAATTTAGCAGTCTTAATGTAAGTAAATTTGAATGAAACCTGTGTTTTAAGACAGATTACTTACTATTTAAACCGTTAGCATAATAGGGAGAATGTAATGTGGTTGAAATGGTACAAAATACATAGTTTAGGAAAATATGGATTGCTCAGTTGATCAGTTAGGATTTTCTTCAACGTCATTAAACTTACAGCTAATTCATGAAATTTTCAGATAAACTGAGATGACTTAAAATGTAAGACAGTACAAATATAGATTTTTATTCCTTCCCAAACCCCCAAGTTCAATTGCAATGTGTATTGAATCACAGGAGATTTTATTTAATTTTTATTTATTTTTACATCAAAAGTAGGTAGCATCAAAGTAGAGAAAAAAGCACAAATTTCAGTTAGCTCATACATGTTTTTTCTTTTTTTTTTCTTTTACTGATTTGGTTATTTGCCATTTCTGGGGATTAAACTTTAAAAAATGTTCTTCTTTTCTGTATCTGATGTTCTGTGTGCTATTAGTGATGCAGCCAACACGAACGGTTGTCATGTGTAAAACAACTTTCGATCACCGTGAAAGCACCGCCCTGGGAAAGCGTCCATGCTTGATATCGTTTGGTTCATGAACATTAAGTTTCCAGTACAGGTGACCCATAGCTCAAAGTGTTAAATAATTGTGTACATATTCAGTTTTTAAAATAATGATCCATTAATGAGTTTACTATTCTTTGAAGTTTTTCTCACTTTTGTTTTTCCTAGTAGAGCAGGGTAAAAGGAAAATCTTAAGTTCTTATTTGTTTCTTTGTAAGGATCTGGTAGATAGATTCATTCTTATTTATTACCTTTTTAAATGCAAGGGTAATTATAAAATAATAGTAAGAGTAACATTTGTGTAGTGTTCCAGCTCTGTATAATGCTTTCATTTGCTTCTTCAGGTAAAATCCCAGATGAAGCCAAAGCCCTTTCTCTATTGGCGCCTGCTCCTACTATGACAAGCCTGATGCCTGGTGCAGGGTTGCTTCCAATACCTACACCAACGCCTTTAACAACAGTAAGTAAAATTCAGATGCTGTTTGATTTCTGGTTTCATCTGTGTTGAACAGCATTTTTATGTTATGAGAATAAAAGCTATGTATGCTACGTTGATGTTGTCCTCTTGTGTATCAAGTCATTGAGGGCTTAGCTGTGGTGCCCCTTTTGAAGGTAGATCACAAGATGTTTGTGCCTAACTTTTCCTGAGTTTTCCTTTTGTATTTTTAAATTGCAGAATAGTGGGTGAATACTGATTTTGATTGTGTCTGTGTTTTCTGTTCCTAGACCCATTAATTTGATCCACTGGCAATACTATCCACTTCCTAAAAGTTAGTTAAAGCATAATAGCTTAACTGGCGTAGGTCGAAATGTTATGTTGGGATGCTGTTATTTAATATTCCTCTGTCATGGCTTTTGTCTCTTTACCTAGCAATTTTTTCACTACAGAAAGCTCAGGAGCTACCTGCTGCTGCTGCTACTTCTCAGTTCCCATCTGCTTCTGTAAGCTTATCTTGGCATCATCAGGCAGTTTTGCCTGGTTCAGGAAAAAGTCTGGAAATAGCAAAGCCTGCTTCAGAAAAACTGGGCTTGGTGTCATTGCTCCGTATTATTTAGAGATGAGAGTCTTCAGTTTTCCAAACATGTTGCAGCTGTGTGCTACTGATATTACTGTTATCATCCATTTTTGTTTTTTTGTTTTGTTTTAATTTGAATACAATTTCTAAACTTTCCTCTAATGATTCCCGTTTGTCTCAATTACCAGAACTGTTATTCCCACTTGCTATTCTTAGCTGATACTGGTAAGCATCCTAGAAGAAATGAATATTGTTTAGTTTACTTCTTCTTTCTTCCCTTCCGTTAAAACACTGCATAAACTGTTTTTAATATTTAATAAATATGCACTGAGGGCAGTATATTTTTTAAAGCTTGTGCTCCAGCAGCTATTTAAGACTATCCAACTTCTACCCTGAAACCACAGGACCACAGTCAACAGTCAGATTTAATTTATAGTTCTTAACTGTCACTATATAAAAGAAATCACATGGCATTGAAAATCATCTTTAATTCACAAGGATGCTGGCTTTTTTTTTCCTGTAAAGTTATATGATATTACCCTCACTGTTTGATGAAGTAATAATTTAGGTATTTAATAAACTAAAATACGCTTATTTGTGCATAATTGCTGCTATTCAATCATAATTACTATTGGAATTTGGGATACTATTTGGGATACTAAACTAACCCTCTAAAGTAAATTGACTCTTTTTTTATATACATCTTTAATAAATTATTGGTGAATAGCAGACTATCAAAGAGGAAGGCAAGTTGTCTGACAATTTCTGTTCAGTAATAAAAGAATGATTTCAGCAAGCAGAGTAGTTTTGTCTTTTGTTACATAATAAAGAAAACAAACGAGTGTCTTGCTGAGAATTTCTAACACAAATTTCACCTGTTAGAAAAGTAGCTTCTTTTTCTGTAAGAAATAAAATTTAAACCAAGAACTCAGCAGACTGGTTTAATAGCGTTTTCTTAGTAATTTTTTATAACTTCAGTAGCCAGTAAAAACAAGAGCCATATTGTCTTCATTCTCTAGGAAGTAACTCTCCAGCAAAGGGAAATTTGTAATTTTTCCAGGCAGGGGTAGTTAGTCTGACAAGTTAAAGCCTCTGAACTAGTAATCTGATATTACTCTTCTTGCTTTTGACTGTACATTCCACTTTATCTGTGTGATTCTTTGTCTTTCTGGGTTCTCCAGAACCTAGAAAGTATTGTACCCTTCATGAAGCATGACAAATTCACTAAAAGAATGAGGATGAGTTTCTTTGACCTACATCATCCTGACACACTGTACTGAGCTTAGCGAAGGATGTGAAACACTGGTGCTTTGGATTGGGATTCCAGGGAAAAGATTCAGGTCTTGTTCCCTTGCTTTTTTCTCCAGCCAGCTGTTTGAGAGGCTCAGTTATTCAGTTAACTACAGATAAGAGTTGCCTATTATCTTCCTGAAGCTTGTCTGAATCTGTGCTGCAGCCAAAAGAGGTGCTACTGGCATTGCATTTCCACTCTTCTGCATTATGCTAGTGTTCATATAGTCTATTACCTGAAGAAGTCTCATCTGACATGGCTTTTTTTCAAGTTGGTGAGGGGTATAGAATACAGTTGTTTTTTCATAACAGTTCCCTTTGTCTATCTGGTTTACAAATTGTAACAAGTCTGTTGTAAAAAGAAGAAATCAGGATTGCCCCTTTCCTTGTCTAAAGGGAACTGGTTAAGTTTAAACAGATGATGAAGCTGTCATTTTGGAAGACTGGAAGGATAACAACAGGTAGCAGTATCAGTTATCTTAAACCTTTGAAATACTTCTTTCATGTTTGTTCTGCTTATGCATTACTGTGTTTCTGCATTACCTACAGTGTGTTTATACATTACCTATGAGCAAAGTTTAGGGTGCAAGGTGTAGTGTTTTATGTAAAAACTGCCAGGGAAATAAGCTTTTGTTGTAATTGTAGGAGAGAAACTTACAAAATGCTGCTCTGGATTACAGTTATTTTGTGTGCTGAGACCATGTTTCTCTAGAGAGTTCTTGTTTACCATTGGTAATCCTTCTGGTTTTAAGGTGTTTCTGCTTGGCATAATGAGACTTTTAAGGCAAGGAGATAGTTTACTTAGCTAAAGCTACAAATCATCCACTATACTTGGATCATCTGTAAATTTCTCGAGGGAACTCAGGATGACAGATGTAATATTTCAGAATTAATCATGTGAACAAGCTGGACACTGCTTTTCCATTTTCTGTAGCTCCTTTACTGGCCACCGAGAAGAATCTGTCTCCACTCTTCTTACAGTCTTCATTTACACTCTCCCACTAGAAACTTGTGTGTTTTCTTAGAACGTTCCTCAGCCTTCTCCTCTACAGAATAAAGAAACCCAGCTCTCCCAGGCTCTCCTTGTAGGACTGGTGCTCCAAGACACTTCATCAGCTTTGTGGCTCTTCAATGGATGTACTGCAGTTAGGTCTGTTTCTCTCTTGTACTTGGAAGGCCCAGAACTGGTCACCGTATTCCAGATCTGGCACCACCAGCACTGAGGAAAGAGTAGCCTTCCTTTTGTTTGCTCACAACACTCTTCTCCAGAAAGAGCAGCTCAGCATACCACCGTCCTTCTTGACTGCAAGGGTACATTGCTGGCTCATGTTAATCTAGGGGTTCATCAGAACCACCAGTTCTTTTTCTGCCAGCTGGCCTTCCAGTCAATCAGCACTCTCACTGTACTGGTCTGTGGAGCTGTTCCTGCCCGTGTGCAGAGCCCTTTGGTGTATTGCCACCTCTTCCTGGTTATGTGTTGTCTGCAGACTTGCTGAGAGTTCAGTCCCACTGGCTAGGCCACCGATGAAGTTCAACAAATTGTTCAGGATGGTCAGCTGGAACATAGGACACCACTGATTGGTTTTTACAGCTAGACTAGCTGCTTTGAAGAGATTGTTTTTTTTAAAGTGAAGGTATTACTAATCAGTATTCCATTTCTATTTACATTTTGTCTTTTAGACAGTAGCAAGCTGTGGTAAATGGCGCTTACTGAGTCTTGAAATTGTTTTTATATGCTAGTACAATATACTTAGTTCTGTGAAACAGCTTGTGATCCAGAAGACTTTGTGAATTAGACCATTCGTGCTGATTTGTGCTTCTTTCTACTCCATAGCATAACATTGTCAGTTGATACTTTTGAAAAGGAAAGTATTTAGCTCATGTTAAAACTTTTGTAAAGTATGTTTGGTATTCAAAAAATCTAAAAATAAAATATAAATGTATATTAAATGTTTTTTCGTATTGTTTTCAGCCAATTTTATGGGTCACTCTGTAAGTGAGGAAAAGCTGTTTACACTGCCTTTTACTGTCATAGCGATGATTATTTTATAACATGAAAAAAGATATGTTGTGTATATAGCAGGGAAAACGAAACCATTCCCAGAGGGCTGCAGATATATTTTTATTGTTTTGTTTAAGGGTAAATAGCATTTTGGAAGTAAACGATTGTGCCTTATTCTCTCTGTCTCTTCCAGCTTGGTGTTTCACTTGGCACTCTGGGAGCAATACCAGCAGCAGCATTGGACCCTAACATTACTGCACTGGGAGAAATACCCCAGCCACCAATAATGGGGAATGTGGACCCATCCAAAATTGATGAAATCAGGAGAACAGTATATGTTGGAAACTTGAATTCACAGGTAGCTTTTTTTGGTGTTTTTTTTTTTTTTTTTTTTTGTTTTGTTTTTTAATTATTATTTTTCTTTATTTGTGTGTGTGGGAAATACTAATGGAAGACAAGAATTGTGAGCTCTTGTTAGATGATGTCAATTTAACCAAAGAAATAAATTAGACTGTTTTTGGTTACTAGTGATATTTCTAATTCTGAATGCTCCTGCACCAACCAGGTCAGACCAGATTGTGGAAGTCACTCTAGCAGGGTACCAGAAGAGTCACAGTGCAGTAGAATTGAGGATGCATACGTAAGAAGATTGTGTGTATTAATCAACTGTGTTGTATTAGCTGAATAATACCTTAGAAGACATGAGATCATAATAGCCGTCCTTCACCACAATAGTGTGCAGATCTTAAGTACAGTAAAAAGGCATTCACCTGAAATACAGTAGAAGGTTAATGATTTCTCCCAGTGGAAGTTGCAAAATCAGCCTGAGAATCTTCATGTTTCTGTGATAGAAAAGCTCAGTGTCTGAAGTATTTATTTTCAGTAGTTATTGATCGAAAAGCAATTGCTTTGATGGATGGCACTGGTAGTATTTGTTTGGGAGTTTCATTTGATTGCTGAAGTAGCTGTTAGAGTGTAAAAGTTCAGTTGATTGCAGTAAAATCAAATGAGTTGTAAGCTAGTAGAAAAACAGATAAAAGCTAAATGTTGTGATATTGGTTTGTTTGTTTGTTTTTTTAATTGATTAAAAGTCGTAGTAGCAGAAATAGCTCGGACATATGTGTATCAGTTATTTCAGAAAGGTTGCTTGGAAAGCTCAGAATCCTATGCAAGTTTATTTACAGCCTAAATATAGTTCTTTTGGTTGCAATATTTTAACTCGTAGTATTTTCTTTAGATTAAAGGAAAAAAAAGTCTGAAAAAAAAAAGTAAAATAGCCAAATTTGTGTCACCTGTGAAGCCATGGAAAGATGTTTTACTGAAAGTAGAGATTTTTTTATTACCTAATACATTATATGATCACTTTTCATTATATGTTTTACTTCAGCTGTGCTCTTTGACTCTTTCTAGACCACAACAGCTGATCAGCTGCTTGAATTCTTTAAGCAAGTTGGAGAAGTCAAATTTGTGCGAATGGCAGGTGATGAGACTCAACCAACACGATTTGCTTTTGTGGAATTTGCAGACCAAAATTCTGTACCTCGAGCTCTTGCCTTTAATGGAGTTATGTTTGGAGACAGGCCACTAAAGTAAGAAATTAATTATCCATAGGCTTATGGAATGAAAGATTTCACAGTATTCTTATATATTTATGACTCTGATCTACAGGAAGATACAGTAGTGAATATTTTATCAATATAAGGATCTATTGTTAACAAACTGAAACACTTTTCTAAGTGTTTCAAAATTGGATATAACTTCCTCTAAGAAGAATGTGATTAGCAGAGAGTAAAATATGTTTACATTTAATCTTGAGGTAGTGAATGCTTTAACAAGGAAAGAATCTGCAAGGTCGTTGGTGCTGATAAAGCTTTTCATTATATATTTTACTTCAGCTGTGCTCTTTGACTCTTCCTAAACCACAACAACTGATTAGCTGATCAGAGTCATTATATATAGATGACTCCGTAATGAGTTTTAAGTTTAAAATTTAATCTGAAATAGAAAGCTAGATTCCTAGACTTGAGCCTTTATTTATTCAGAATGACACAGAAATACTGTACCTTATTTATTTAAAATATTTGGAAGGAATAAAAGGCACACATTTCAGGTATTTAGACAGCAGATGAGCATGATGAAAAATATGTAGTTTACTAACTTCAAAATTTTTAGTCAGACACGAATTTGAGATGGTTTCCTTTCTTATTTTTCATTTTCTTTTTCAAATATTTGTGAAATAAATGTTTTATTTTTCCTTAATTTAGAATAAATCACTCCAATAATGCAATAGTGAAGCCTCCTGAAATGACACCGCAGGCTGCTGCCAAGGAACTGGAAGAAGTGATGAAGAGAGTAAGGGAAGCTCAGTCTTTCATATCTGCTGCTATTGAGCCAGGTACGTATATTACATTTACTATCTGACAGACATGTTTTTTGTACACCTTGGTACCTGCTATTAAGAGCACTTTCAGACACAGGAAAAGGTTACTTGTAGCTGAATAACATGTGTAGAAAGAAATGAAAGTAATCACAATTGCCTTCATGTAACAGAGCAGTGGAAGTTGGCTTTTTTATTTTGACATGTATTGTCTTCACATACATGCTTACTGAGCATTTTCAAAAACAGGAGGACAATGCAAATGCATTGAATGTTGATGCTTCTTTAAGTTGAAAATACATAGAAATATTTACCATGAAATTGCTTTATGCTTTGTTTCATTCTTTAGCACACATTAGTGCCATGGTTTCATGATCAGAGAGAGCTAGCATTCAGGTCAAAGCACCGATATTATGCTTTCTTAATCTATAGCACATTACTTTTGTCTCTGTCACTGTGCTTTTTTTCATGGTGGCTCAAGACTGAGCAACTATAAAGCAAATAGGATCAGAAATGAATTTGGGATAAAACAGTGTTATAATGGACTCTTTTTCATCCATATTAGTTGCCTGATCCCTGTTAACACTGCAATGGCTGGTCTAGGAGGAAGATTTCTCATGGGTTGAGAGGTTGGATGCTGATATTCAGTGTTGATTTTTGCAGACTTGTTCTGATTTCTAAATCACAGCATAAAACAATCTGATTTTGTTAACCTTATTGACATCATCCTTTTTCTCTAGATCAGTGAGCTTTTGTCATTTTATTAACAAACTCAGACTTTATGTACATTAGATTACGAGGAGTCTTAAGTTTTTGGAGAGAGTTGAGTTTTTTCTCATTTTTGGCATTGGAATAAAAATAGCTCTAGCATTTCCTCAGTGTAAAGCAGCAGAACAGTAACCTTTTAAAAAGAGTCCGAACCAAAGTCTACTGTGGTCACTGGTGGCTTACTGGCCTTTGGATCAAACTTTTCAACCTTTTCTCTCCATCCCTTCCTCTCCTTGTGGATTATAATTTGAATATTTGTACAGTGGTGTAAATGTCTAAAAGACCAGAAAGTATTATAATTCATATTTTATGCTTGTTTTCAAAATTATGCCCTGTATTCTAATTTACTCTGTTCTTCTCAGGGTATTTTTTTTTTTTAATAGTTACATTAATAATATACCAAGAGGCAAACGTGTTGTAATCTTGTGCATTGTGGCAGCAACATAAATCCCTTTCCTAATAGAGCTAGCTGTTTATAATTATCTGGTTTATGTGTACTGCTGCAGGATGGCTGCACTCAACGAGTATATGCAATGACTTTCTTGGATGTTTCTGAAGGATATTTGCAAAGAAGGAAGATGTGCAAAGAGTAGGCCCCTTGTACTATATGTGGTACATTCCACTTGTGCCAGATTGTTAACTGGGATCTTTAAATGTTCTGAGCTTACACTGCAAAGTGGTTTTTTCCTCTCAGAGTCTGGAAAGAGCAGTGAAAGAAAAGGCGGTCGATCTCGTTCCCATTCTCGTTCAGAATCCAGGTCTAGCTCAAAATCCCGATCTAGAAGGAAAAGATCACATTCAAAACACAGGTAGGTGTTTTTTTTTTTCTTTTGTAATAAGAGATGATACTGTTTTTCTTCAGTACTGAAGTTGTTTTTTAAGTAAGTATTGCTATGGAATACATGAATAGCTTATATTGGTTAGATCAGAGTAACTGGAATCTTTGTCTCTGAACAGATACTCTTTTGCTCTAGTGTTTTTAAGATTACATTCAGTAAAAACACACTAGATGCTATCTGTAGACACATCAATGCTATGTAGCATATTTCATTCTATGACCTCCATGTTTTAAAAACTAACAGTTATCTGCATTATATGTCCAGAACAGTTTTTACTGTTAACTCTACTCTAAACTGATAGGTTGACTGGTTTTGCTAGTATGAAGCTCCCGTGCTGTCTTGAATTAATGGAATTAATAGAACCAGTATTTCTGTTTACTGTAATGTAAATGTGGTTAAATTTTTTAGAAACCAAGAGAAAAAGGCTCAAGGGACAGTTTTCCTTTCTTCAGTTTGTTTGCTTTGCTAAATTTATTAACTTCTGAAGCAGACTTTGGAGTGTAGGAGGAAATGAAGCAACTAGATCACTGTTAAAATTAGTCCATAAATTTATTTCCCATGAATGAGGCAGTATTGATATGTGACGCTTACAGGCATGTCCTGAAAATGTTTTGTATTTTTTCAGTGACTTCTGAGCATTTATGTAATCAATCTAAAGGTATTTGTATATTCTCGGTGTGGAAAAAACACTCAACATTTATTAGATAGTTTACACTTTAGAAAGGTAAGTTGCAGAAACAACTTTGTTGCATCTTTTCTGACATTGTGTTCTAATGGGAGAGCACAATATATAAAGAAAAGCTTGAGTAGAAGTGCACACTAAGTGGATTGTACTCCCAGTGAAATATGGTCTAAGTGTAGGTTTGGGTTTTGTAGCAGAGGGACAACACAGTACGTTATCTATTGACATCAGACCATTGGGCACCATTTTAATGCAAGAATAGTCATTTGGTCACTTCCTTATTGCAAGCTGTTTCTGTTGCTCTGCTGTTTCTGTAACATGAGATATGACTGAAAAGCTGTGTTGGTGTAACATTCCAGCGATGTCTGCGCTGTTTCATAACAACACAAATTAGATTGAGTTTTAGAAAATAAATTTGCATTCCTCACTTTAAGAAATCTGCACTTTCAAATATTTGTTGATACCACTTTTTAAAAGTATAGTTTGCATCTGTTACCAGCAATTTTAATTACGTGCTGCAAAAAGAGCCAGGCTGATCCACTGAAACAAATGCATCCCTAAGAATAAAATGTCCTTCCCATTGTCCTGTTTAGGCTTTTAATCATCTCCATATCTCTTTCATCTTTATGGTACAAATTTTATTTAGGAGCTTATTTTGGCCAAGTTGTAATTAATTTGCCCTGAAGTTAGTTTCTACACTACAGTGATGTGGAGCAAAGTGGTAGCTAAAAAAAGGTTGCCTTTCCTCTCCTCTTGGTATATCCTTATTCTGTATGTCTTGAGCTGCAGAAGACAGATAGAACTGTTATTTTTTCTGTCTTCCCGTTCTTCAGGATTTATTGAGTAAATACATGGCTTTTCTGTCTTTGATAAGTTGAACTTTGTTGTACATGAACCTTTCAGGCAAAGTATTCAAATAATGTGTTGTTTGAAATCTAATATTCAAATTTACCTTTTTATTTTAATTTTCCTAGGAATACGATCTTCCAAAAATGGTGAATACTGGGGAAAACAGACTACAGTAATTTTTAGAAGTGCTGTTTTCGTTACCAAATCTGAGACTGTACTGTATATCAGTATATACAGTGTATAATAGGGTGCTCCATATATATATGAGCATATATATATATATATATATATATATATATATAACTGCTCCGAAAGTAATAACTCTTATTCTATTATGTTGGCCTGCAACATCTAATCTGAACGTTGGTGGTATGTCAGTAGAGGTTGGAGCTTCCCACCAGTATTCCATTGCATTTTGTTGCTATGTGACAGATGGCAGTAGGGGTACAGTCTGATAGAATGGTGTCTGATAAGGAAATGTGCACAAAGCAAAGCTTTGTCATTGAATTTCTCCATGCAAAAAAATATGGCACTCATTGATGTTCATTGGTGCTTGCTGAATGTTTATGGAGAACAAACAGTGGATGTGAGTACTGTGAGGCCTTGGGTAGTATATTTCAGCAGGGCTGACAGCAACACGAAAGACAATTCAGACAGCCTTGCAGGTTTTGAAGATTGCAGGATGGAGGCTTTTGTTCATCGCTCTTAAAAATGCATAGCTAGTGGTATTGACTGGGTTGAAAAGGAGTATTATGTAACTGAATTTGCTGTACCAAGTAGTATTATTGTGCTCTTTGTGTTGCTTATAGTTTACATGGGAATAAGTAGGAGGCATTACTTTTAGAGTGATCTAAATAGTTTTGTCAGAAGACTTCAGTTGGATTTCAGTTGGAGCTTCTGCACATTATTTTCATTCCTTTTTTTCATCATTTTTCATCATGAAGTAAATTTTCATTCTGAATCTTGAGAATTGTTAAATCTGTGCTAACAAATCCTTCCATCTGAAGTGATAACTTTTCTAAATTCTGAACCACAAATGATAGGTTTGGTTTTTTATTTGGAGAACCAACCAAGTGACCAAAACTGCAATAAATGATTGGACCTGAGGAAGAAAAAAACTATTTTTACAAGCTGATCTTAGATCTTAAATACCTTAATTTTCTAAGGAAAGCTATCCCACTGTGATTTTTCCAGAATATTCATAAAACTTAATACTTTAATGATGAATCTCAAAAGAGAGCATATGCACCAGTTTAAATTTTAAGTAAGCTTATTTAGAAAAACGTTAGGCACTGAATTACTAAAATGCCACCCTATGTAATTTTTCATATCGAGGCCATATTATTATATCTTTTTCCATTTCAACTGATCTAATATTTATGAAGTTTCATTATTAAAGTATTCTTTTTTATCTTGTTCATATAGAAGTCGGTCTGGCAACAGATCGCTCTCAAGACACAAGGACAGGCGCAGATCCAGAAGTCCCCTGAAAAAACGATCTAGATCTAAGGAAAGGCGGAAATCAAGGAGTCGGTCTCGCTCTCGGTGAGTTTCCATTCCTAAGAAATGATGTTCTTCTTAGCTACAGTACGAGGTTTTTGAAAAAATCCAATAAATATTTTAGGCGACGGTAAAGCATGGAGCATAAATGCTTCATCCTGTTCCTAGGCTTTGTTTGTGAGGCAGAAGAACAGAACATAGATTTTTATATTGAATTACCTAAACTTCTGTATAGAAGTCCTGTTTCCATGTTTGTACCTATGTAAAATTATAAAATGTCTTGGGTTGGAAAGGACCTTTAAAAATAATCTAGTTACAACCCTGCTGCCTTGGGAAGGGTCACCTTCCAGTAGATGAGGTTGCCCAGATCCCTGTACAGCCTGACCAGGAACACTCCCAGAGATGGTTCATACAATCACAGAATCATAGAATGGCCTGAGTTGAAAAGGACCACAATGATCATCTAGTTTCAAGCCCCCTGCTGTGTGCAGGGTCACCAACCACCAGACCAGGCTGCCCAGAGCCACATCCAGCCTGGCCTTGAATGCCTCCAGGAATGGGGCATCCACCCTCCTTGGGCAACCTGTTCCAGTGCGTCACCACCCTCCTAATATCTAACCTAAACCTCCCCTGTCTCAGTCTAAAACCATTCCCCCTTGTCCTGTCACTACGCATCCTTGGAAACTGCCATTCCCCTTCCTGTTTATATGCTGCCTTCAAGTTCTGGAAGGCCATAATGAGGTCTCCCCAAAGCATTCTCTTTTCCAAGCTAAACAAGCCCAGTTCCCTCAACCTTTCCTCATAGTAGACGTATTCCAGCCATCTGTTCATCTTAGTGGCCCTCCTCTGGACCCGCTCCAAGAGCTCCACATCCTTCCTGTACTGGGGCCCCAGGCCTGGACGCAGTACTGCAGATGGGGCCTCACAAGAGCCGAGTAGAAGGGGACAATCACCTCCCTCTGTCTGCTGGCCACCCCTTTTTTAATGCAGCCCAGAACACAGTTGGCCTTCTGGGCTGCAAGCACACACTGCTGGCTCATGTCCAGCTTCTTGTCTACCAGGACCCCCAAGTCCTTCTCCACAGGCTGCTCTCAAGGGGTTGAGGGTCCCCTAATCTGTCTGCACTTGGCCTTCATTAGTTTTTCATTGGCCCACTTCTCCAGCCTATCCAAGTGCCTCTGGATGGTTTCCCTTCCTCCTAATGTATCAACTGCACCGCTCAGGTTGGTGTCATCCAAACTCACTGAGGGTGCACTCGATGCCATCATCTATCACAGATGAAGATGTTGAAGAGCACCAGCCCCAGCACTGACCCCTGAGGGATCATGCTTGTGACCTCCACTGTTCATATCCACAGCTTCTCTGGGCAACCTATTCCCCTGCCTTAGCACCATCTGAATAAAGAAGGTATATCTAACCTAATTTTACCCTCTTTTAGTTTAAGAGCATTAGCTCTTGTCCTATCACAACATTCGCTGATGAAGAATCTCATCTTTCTTGTGGACCTTCTTTAAGTATTGGAAGGCTGCTCTAACGTTTCTCCAGAGCCTTCTCTTCTGTAAGCTGAATAACCCCAACTTTCTCAGTCTGTCTTTATAGAGAGATGCTCTAGCCCTCTGATGAGTTTTGCAGACTTTCTTCTGGAGCCACTTTTAACAACTCCATGTCTTTTGTATGGTGAAGCCTCCAATAGGAATGCAGTATTCCAGGTGTTGTCTCAAGAGCAGAGCAGAATGGGAAATCAGCTTTCTGATGTAGCTCAGAATATGATTGGTTTTTTGGGCTTGGAGAGTACGTTGCCAACTCATGTCAGTTTTTCGTCCACCACTGCCCCTCAGTACTTCTCTGTGAGACTTGTCTATCGGGGCACCCACCCAGCCTGTGTTCATGTTTGGGATTGTTCTAATCCAAGTGCAGGATGTTGCACTTGGCCTTATTGAACTTCATGAGATTCATGGAGACTCCTCAAGCCTTTAAGGGTCTCCCTGGATATCATCCGAACTCGCTGAGGTTGCATTCAATCCCGCTGTCCATGTCACTGACAAAGGTGTTAAACAGTATCAATCCTGACACTGACCCCTGAGGAACGCCAGGCATCACTGCTCTCTACTTTGACCCCAAGCCATTGACTGCAGCGCTCTGAATGTGACTGTTTAGCCAATTCCTTATCTACTGAGTGGTCTGTCAAATACATGTCTCTCCATTTTAGAGACAAGAATGTCATGCAGGAAAGGATAAAGTGCTTTGCACAAGTCAAGGTTGATTAAATCAGTTCTCTAGCCATTTCCAACAATGCTGTAATTCCATTATAGAAGGACACCAAATTTGTTGGGTGTGATTTAGCCTTGGGGAAGCTGTGCTGGCTATCCCCTTTAGTCTCTGCTTTAGCGTGGTTTCCAGGGGGATTTGCTCCACAGTCTTGCCAGGCAGAGAGGTGGGACTGACTGCACTGTAGTTATTTATTTTCTGTTTTTAAAAAAGGGGGTTATATTTCCCCTTTTTCAGTCACTGGGAAATTCACTGATTTCCTATGAAATTCCAACAGAGTATTTATAATGTGCATGTGGAAGTAGCTTCATAGTAGAAAACTTGATAATTTTCTTCTTCTTTCATCTCTTTAATGCCCCAATGCATTTAAGGGGAGCTTCATAGCTCTTTTTTTACTGAGAGGAGAAGTTTTGTGGGAAAGAGAACTGTGAATCTTTGGACCTTGGTGGGAACAGTTAGGAGTACTTTATGTAGTTAGGCTTTGTTGATAGCTGACAAAATGTTTTTGATTCTGTCTTGCACTTGTCTGACAGAGTTTTTTAAGATATCTACTGACTGTAAGGAGGAAATCCAGTGAAATGTGTATAATAATTAACTGGAAGGTGTTTCTGGTGGCATTGTGAGATCCATTGCTATTGTAGGGATAGCACACTGTCTCGTCTTTATGGACTTAGATTGTTTCTGTGAGATATGTAAAAAAGTGTTTGCCAGAACCTGATAGGTACGGAACATAAAGTAGGAGTTGAGGAAATATATAACTAGAGACTTGATAGAGTGAAGAAAGGTGAGGGCTGTGCTTAGGGTCTTTCCAGTCTGAACGGGTCTCTTTGGGAATCTTTCAAAATCTTGGGCTAGATATCAATACCAAAAGAAACAGCAATTCAGTCTGATTCCTGTGGATGTGAAAAGGCCTGTTGATCAACTTCTTATAATGTGCTTTGTCCTGTTTGTCTAAACAACTATTGATTTTCATATGTCCTTGAGGCAGCTCATGTGCATGTCCACTAGGTGAGATGGTTGGGAGTCTTGCACTTCCAAATAATCCTCTGCCAAAAGGTAGTGTCGTATTCCAGTCAAAACTATAACTTAATCAGTTTTTTTATTTGACTTGGTTACTAGAACATATGCATAAGTTTTTCTCACAATTGTTCCTTTTATGAACAGGTGTAATTCTACTTGTTCTATGGAAGTTAACTTGATCTGTTACCCTTGCTTATGTTTTCGCTGTCATATAAACTTTCTTACAGTTAGATAATTTTCAAATTCCTGATTACATTACAGATGATTGAATTGTCTTGAGTTTTGACCTTACATTTGCCTTTCGGGGGAATTTAATCAGTGAAATGTAACCCCTGGTTTTGGTTTCTCTGTATTTACTGGTTTGGACTTGCAAGCAGTTCCGAATGTTGATGTGAGAGAGCACTGTAGACTTAAGATTTCTGTCAGTATTCATATGGGGCTGGTTAATTTTCAGTCTCTGTTATACGGATCCAATTTTAGTAAGAAATGGATTTAGAAATGGTAGTGTTTGTCTCAGTTCTGAGAAAATGTAGAATATCTGTCTGTATGTAATAAGAATTATGAGGTAAAGAAACTTTAGTACCATTGCTCAGTACAAACGAATTTGATTTCTAATTTGCAGACATTTCCTAGCTATTTAGTCTCCCCCTCATGATAAATTTGAGTGCAAAAGTAGAATTTTGCATAATAGTTATTTTTCAACAGAAATAGTTTCTCTTGAGCATTTGCTGTGTGCTGAAGACTTAGTTGTAGTTTTTATTAGGAAATTCGAAGATGAGTTAATGGATTTGTGTTTGGCTTTTCACAGGGACAAGAAAAGAGACAAGGAAAAGGTCAAGGAAAAAGAAAAGACCAAAGAAAAGGAGAGAGACCGAGACAAGGAGAAGGAAAGAGACCGGGATAGAGACAAAGAAAGGGAAAGAGAGAGAGATAAAGAGAGAAACAGGGATAAGGACAGGGATAAAGACAAAGATCGAAACAAAGATCGGGAGAGAGTCAAAGATAGGGATAGAGACAGGGACAAGGAAAGGGAAAAGGAGAAAGATGAAAAGGAAAAAGACAGGGAAGATGTAGATCAGAACAAAGAAAAAGATGATGACAAAGATGGGGAGAAAGATAGAGAGAAGATGAAGGATAGGGAGGGAGATAAGGACAAGGGAGGGGACAAAGAGAAAGAAAGAGAAAAAGAAAAGGAAAGAGATGGGGATAAGGAGAGGGAGCGAGAAAAAGAGAGAGATGATAAAAAGAAGAAAGATAAGAGATCCAGAACTCCCCCAAGAAGCTATAGCTCTTCAAGAAGATCGCGTAGCTCCAGCAGGTTTGTTATTTTGAATTTTTTTAATGCTTTTTTGAACTTATCAGCACAACAAAATAAATCTCTTTTTCACGTGTCAGTACTACCATCTTGATAGTTCAGTTTCTGTTCCTTTGTTTAGTATATTTCCCAGTGAAGTAAAATGAATTACAAAGAAATCTGTATCTTACTTGGAAGTAGTAGTAGTTTGTTGTCAGGCTGCTGGTGCTTGCCTTCACTTAAATATACAGTATAGTATTTGAGGGCAGTAAGTAGATGGTTGTTGTGCCATTTCTCTGTGTTGGAGCCAACAGATGGAGGGGCATCACACATTGTCCTGATGAAAGTATGAATCATCAATGTGTAATTTCTTGGATACTTGTATAGAGTCATTGAATATGCTGGGTTGGAAAGGACCCACAAAGATCACAGGCTCTTCCAATAGGACCACTCAGAAATTGAAACAGCCTCTTCAGAACAGCTAGTCTAACTGGAAAAAAAAGCAGTCAGTGGTCCTATACTCCAGGTGACAGTACTGGAGCTAGTTCTGTTGAACATCATCAGTGGCCTAGCCAGTGGGACTGAACACACTCTTAGCAAGTCTGCAGACAGTACTGAACTGGTAAGAGCTGACAGTATGTCAGAGGGCTGTGCTGCCATTCAAAGGAACATCAACAGACTTAAAAAATGAGCTGAAGCTGAACAGGACTGTGCTGAGTCCTGCAGCTGTGCAGGAACAGCTCCACAGACCAGTACAGTGAGAGTGCTGATTGACTGGAAGGCCAGCTGGCAGAAAAAGAACTGGTGGTTCTGATGAACCCCTAGGTTAACATGAGCCAGCAATGCACCCTTGCAGTCAAGAAGGACGGTGGTATGTTGAGCTGCTCTTTCTGGAGAAGAGTGTTGTGAGCAAACAAAAGGAAGGTTACTCTTTCCTCAGTGCTGGTGGTGCCTGATCTGGAATACGGTGACCAGTTCTGGGCCTTCCAAGTACAAGAGAGAAACAGACCTAACTGCAGTACATCCACTGAAGAGCCACAAAGCTGATGAAGTGTCTTGGAGCACCAGTCCTACAAGGAGAGCCTGGGAGAGCTGGGTTTCTTTATTCTGTAGAGGAGAAGGCTGAGGAACGTTCTAAGAAAACACACAAGTTTCTAGTGGGAGAGTGTAAATGAAGACTGTAAGAAGAGTGGAGACAGATTCTTCTTAATGGCCAGTAAAAGAGCTAAAAGAAGTAGACACATATTGTGGTCTGGACAATTAAGGTGTTGAGGTGGACTGTGACCTGGCTGAAGGAAGGAAGCCAGAGAGTTGTGGTCAGTGGGACTGAGTTTAGTTGAAGGACTCTTGTGGAGTCCTTCAAGGGTTGGTTCTGGGACCAGTACTACTCAGTATATTCATGAACGACTTGGATGAGTGAGGGAATAGAAT
Source organism: Lagopus leucura (assembly GCF_019238085.1). Lineage (NCBI taxonomy): Eukaryota > Metazoa > Chordata > Aves > Galliformes > Phasianidae > Lagopus > Lagopus leucura. The sequence continues at coordinate 6,149,487 of NW_024962268.1, read as the reverse complement.
GCACTGTCAGCAAGTTTGCTGATGACATAAAACTGGGATGAGTGGCTGACAGGCCATAAAGCTGTGCTGACATTCATCAAGTCCTGGACAGGCTGGAGAATTGGACAGAGGGAAATTTAATGAAATATAGCAAGGACAAGTCGAGTCCTGCATCTGGGCAAAAACAACCTCAAGTGCCAATATAGGTTGAGTACTGAACTGTGGAGAGCAGTGTAGGGGGAAGAGAGTTGGAGGTCTTGATGGACAGCAGATGACCATGAGCCAGCACTGTGCCCTTGTGGCCTAGAAGGCCAGTGGCATCCTTTGGTGTATTAGAAGTGGTATGGTTAGTAGGTTGAGAGGGGTTCTCCTTCCCCGCCCCTCTGCCCTGGTGAGATTGCATCTGGAGTATTGTGTCTAGTTCTGGAGCCCTCAGTTCAAGAAAGACAGGGAACTGCTTGAGAGAGTCCACCTCAGAGCCACAAAGATGATTAAGGGAGTGGAGCATCTCCCTTACAAGGAAAGGCTGAGGGAGCTGGGTCTCTTTAGCTTGGAGGAGACGGGGGAGTGACCTCATTAATGTTTATAAATAGGTAAAGGGTGAGTGTCAGGAAGATGGAGCCAGGCTCTTCTCATTGAAATCCATTGACAGGACAAGAGGCTGTCAGTGCAGTCTGGAACATAGGAGGTTCCACATAAATATGCGGAAAAACTTCTTCACTATGAGGGTAACCAGAACACTGGAACAGGCTGCCCGGAGAGCTTGTGGGATCTCCTTCTATGGAAACATTCAAAGCCTTCCTGAACATGTTCCTGTGTGACCTGATGTAGGTGTTCCTGCACAGGCAGTGGGTTGGACTAGGTGATCTTTCAGGGTTTCTTCCAATCCCTGACATTCTGTGATTTTGCGATACTGAAATACAGAAAAACATTTATTTATAATGCTTAAATTGTGGTGGTGTTCTTTTGTTTTGTTGTTTTCTGTTTTATTTTCTGGGAAGCCCAGAACGTTGTCCAGGAAGACTGAGGAGATTCAGTCCATAGAGATACACAAAGCCTGACTAAATGTGTCCCCAAGTAATCTACTGTCGTTGACTTTGTTTTCATTGAGATCTGGAATATGGTTAGGTGAATTTCACGGAGCTCTTCCAACTTCAGTAACTATTATTGTCTCAAGAAGTATCTGACAATAAGTTAGGCTGCTAAGCCCCAGTTAGTTTGTATATAAGCGAGTCTGTTTACTTTGGTGATTGACTTTGCCGATTGACTTTGCCTACTTGGCACTTAAAAATCAGAATCTGAAAATACAGTTTTGTTATTGTTTGAACACAAGTTACCTAGTTATTCACAGACATGCAGGAAAGCAACATAAATATCCATTTTATCCATGGATAAAAATGCGTTTCCAAAATCCTTATATGAAAAAATGTACTGATAAACGTGGGAGTGTTCAAGATGAGATGCATGTTAACAGTAAACCAGTGTTATCTCAGTGTAACCTTGTGACTACTTTTTATTTCTGTTTACCAAATATCAAATCAATCTTATGATCCTACTAAACAAAATTATCTCTGAAATTTTGTACCATGAAGCTCTTGTCCTTCAGAAGTTTAGGCTAGATGAAATTGCAGATGAAATGAATCTAGTTAGTTTTAAAAAAACAGGTCTTAATATATCCTCCTGTGATTCATCTAATAACTTTTGATTCCTTGCACTTTATAAACATCAGAGAAATTAGATGTTAATGGCAGATGCTGGAATGCATAATTGTGTCTTTCGTGGAATATGTTGAAATGGACTCACAGCTAGTTTTAATTTTTCCTGCTCTGCATCAGTAGTTCTTCCTGTTTCCTTACCCTATTCTATGAAGAGAGAGGAAAGAGTTATCTTTGATAGCTAGAGGTTTTGCATTTTTGTTGAACAAAGCTTTACTTTCTCGATTTTTGATGTATTTTAACATGTGCCTCAGTATATGTTAACCAGCTAATAAATGTTCTATTGTATTCAAAACCAGATTCCAGAATAGAAACTGAGCAAATGTATCTGAAGCTGTTTTGAGCTGTGTTTGTTGAGCATAGAGTGTTAGGCAAAGAATAAATAGAAAATGGCCTGTTTTAATTTCAACAACAGCTTAAACTTCATTATGCAGTATTTGCTTCTGAACTTCAGTCATGCTGAACTGAAATTCTGGTAATCCTGAGTGTTTAATTCTAAGTTCTGAAGTTCATATTGCTGAAGTTATACCTTTTGTGTATATGTGGCTCTTCATTCAATTCGAGTTTTCTCCTGATTGAAGAAATTCTTATTTAATACAGTATTAGTAAATGTTTCATTTGTGAGGTTTAAGTTACAAGCACGGGTGGGTAAGCATGAAACTGAAATCTAAAATGACAGTCTTTTTTTCCACTTCATGCTTGTATTCTCCCTTTTCTCGCCACTCTGAAACATGAAAAAGTTCTTCTGCTTTGTGTAGTGTAGAAATCATTGTATATAATGTTAAACTCAGGAGTATTTACTTAGCTGTTATGACAGTTCTTTTTAAGAGATTTTATACAATTCCTGAGTTTATTATTTGTTGGTTTTTGCTTATGTGGAATTTTTTTGTTATGCAGAGAAAGGCGTAAGAGGAAGAGTAGAAGTCTTTCTAAGTCTCCTAAAACATCCAAAGGAACAAAAAGAAAGTCTTCACGAACTCCTTCTCCAAGAAGGTCAGTTTGATGTAAATAAACATTAGTGAGCAATAAAGAAGATACAATGTTGTATTTCAATTCAACAAAACATAAAGATCAATATTCTGGAAAAAAGGAGTCAATTTCTTCTTCTTCTTTTTTTTTTTTTTAGTGCAAAGAGTTATCTAATAAAAAGTGGATGCAGACAATTTCTGTTGGTCAGTGTGATGCAGTTTTAATTCAAAAAAACAAACAGAACTTCAAGAACTTCAGGGATTTTAAGTGTTACACTTTGAATTGTCATCTGTCTGTCAGTGAGACAGATGTTCTCTTAGGAGCTCTTCCTCAAGTACAGTTTAATTCACTTTTCTCTTTGCTCACACTGTGCACTCTAAACATGTGTTCCTTAGCTCTTTTCAGTCAGAAAATCCTCTTGTTCCTATGCCGCTGTTATGTTTTGGATTTATTATTTTTATTTTATTTATTTATTTATTTATCAACTAAATGGTTTGAAGATGGTCAAAACCTTTCATAGAGAAACCAGGATACCAATATTTTTAGTTACTCTTCTGTGCAGTGTACTGTGCAATACAGTTCATGTAAGCTCTGGTAGTTCATTTGCTGCTTTTGGATCATTTAATTTGAATGAAAATGTTCTTGAACAGAAACAAGAAAGAGAAAAAAAGAGAACGAGATACATATAATGAAGGAAGAGAAAGAGAACGCTCCACTTCCAAGAAAAAAAGTAGTAAAGAGAAAGAGGGAAGGGAGAAATCTGACAAAAGCACCACTACTTTGAAGGTAAGCTCTGCAATCAAGCGATTATAAATAGAGTAGAGAGCTGCAGAAGGAGTGATAACTGGAATATCCTGCTTTCTTTTTCTTTCTTTTCATTTTCCCTTTTCTCCTCAGCGAATTATTGCCTCTTGAAACAATTGAGGTTAGATTCTGCTAGCAGGAGATGAAAGTTGTTTTCTGTGAGATGTTAGTAGGCCAACTTTTGTGTTTAAACTTTATTCGACCACTAGGAACTTGTATGTATAGTCTACAAAAACACAATGTTATTGTTTCTCTCTCTTTTCTGTTTGTTGCCATATTTTAAGGCTTGGTTGGTTGCCTAACTGTGGAAAGATCCAGGAAGCTGATGTGTAGATTAAGCAGTAGGCTTCTGGGACATTTTCACTCTGCAGTGCAGCCTGTCCCTGGTTGCTTTGGTCCTGGGCTGTGTGCTGAACTCTGCAGGAAGTAAAATGAAGATCTGGGGAAGAATAGTGTGGGATTTTCCCTTGCAAAATAGAAGGTGGTGTGATTAAGGAAAGAATAATCTTCAAATTATTAAACCTCTGTTTTGAAAAGCAGTGTGCCCTTAAAGGGTAGCTTGTTGTACTCATAGTGATTCAGCTATTATAAGATGTCTGATGTCTATGCTATGTGAACACTTACTGAAGAACTGAAGGTAAAATGCATGAGTTGAGTCACAAAATACATGAAACGAAAATTGTAATCTTGCTTTGTTCACAATATATGGTGAATTCTTAATGTAAGTTCCACTGTATTGTTTATTTGTTTTATGTGGATATTAGAGGTAAAGACAGATCACTCTACCACAGTGATTTCTTCAGCAACACTTGATTATGATGCCGGACTTCAGCCACCTGAAGTTGCTGATGTATCTACTAACATTTTTTTAAATTGCTGATACTAAGTATGATGAAAAATTGAGGAAGCCAGAATAGCAGCAGTTAATTGGAAGTCATATCCCTTAATGCTGAGAGAAAGATTTTGTCTTTGACAGGACAAAGATCACGCTAAAGAGGATCAGAATTCAGAAACTGACAAAGATGTTGACAACAGAGATACACAAAGGACAGATGAAGTCAAACTTCAGCAGAATGGAAACTGTCAACCAAACGAAGATAACCTCTCAATTAAAATGGAAGAGGTTTAAAGCAAAGAATCAACCTCTGTCTCAACTAAGGAATGAAATCCAAAGCTTATTCCCAGAATGAGGAAGAAAACGTCAAAGCAATCAACCTGACCATGTTGATAGCACTAAGAGCTCTTTCAATTCTTGTGATAGCTTTGTTGTCTTCTTGCTGTAAAGCAGGAAAGCACAGACCAGTAGTTACACCATGCAAAAGCATATGTCATCAGAGCTATTCATCTCTGAAACTCCATGCATTTCCATGATGGCTGTACTTATAGGTAAAATGATTTATGTTAAGTTTAGCCATAGGCTGTTAAATAGGAACTGAAAGAAGTAAACCTTTACTACCCCTAAAAAAAAAAAAAAACAAAAAAAAAAAAAAAAGCTGAAGATAAACATTGAAAGTTGTTTTAAAATGTTGCTTGTTGATGAATTTTGTGTTATTTTACTTTGTGGGTTAAGAAGTCCACAGAAACTTCAGTGTGTACTTTTTTATGTGCTTGGAAGTGGTGCATAAATGTACACACTTTCTTTTGGTGTAAATGACAGCTGTTGGAAAAGTTTTTATGGTTCTTATGATATATGCCCAATTACTAGTATGTTCTTCATTTGCTCACTGCTTGAGGTTTGTGGGTTTTATTATCTAAAATAATTTCTTACCAATATCCCTAAAGTCAGTATTTGCTTAAAGTATTTGAACAATGCATGCTACTTTTCTGTTCCTAAAAGGAACATTGCCATGTATGATGATAACAGGTTAGCTTATTGAGTTATTTTCAGGTTGTTTTGTTTTGTTGTTCTCTTCTGTTCCACAACTGAGCACATCTGTATATTAGGAGAACTTAACAGCTTTGTTTTTTTGACATGTACTGCAGTATGTCTGTTCAGCTGCAAATGGTACAGGTGCCATTATGAAATTAAATTTTTTCTTATTTGTTTAAAAAATTTGAGAGCACAAGCATAAGCTTTAGTGCCTTCTTAAAATGTGGTATTTTCAAGAAATATGTATGTGCTATAACATTTTCAGCTAAATCTTGCATCATCTCTATTGCTGTTTTGCCACTACCATACTACAGACAAGAGTGCAAGTAATTTTTCAGAATGGATGTTTAGTTCACTTATTTAAGTAGAACAGGTCCATTTTTACAATTATTTTTTATTTTCAGAAAAGATAGAGTAAATGTAATGATGCATTTTGGGGACCACCACTGTACAAAGATAGTAGCTGAATACAGCGTATTTTCTGAACACCTGCATCACAGGCAGCCCTTAAGATACTAATTACATTTGGATGGCCTTAACAGTTACCTCTCCATCCTTTTCTCTGATATCCATCAGGTGTTGTACAATGAATTTAATGCAGAGCTGGGGGTGGAAAATAGTTGGGGAAGAAATGTTCTAATTTACATAGGAGTTATATGTTAGATAATCTTTTTTCATTCTTTGGTGAGAAAGCATGTAAGAAGCAAATGACAAAGCCGGTATTTTTTTCAAGTAAAACCATAATTTGTGCTGTCTGAGCTAATGTAACCAGTTTCATTGTTGTGAGATTTTTTAAGAGTCATATTTACAAACTTACTTATACCTAAAATCAGGTAGATTATACACCTTATTACAATCAAATGAATTAATTGCCTTACCTCATGGAAGGAGTTTCATTCAGTTAGAAATTAAAAAAGGCTTAATAGGATACTAGCAGTTTGCCTTCAATTTCCTTTTCTTTTGCATAGTTAATTCTTATGAAAATAATTTTTAAAAAGCATAATACAGGGAACGAAAAATTTGTCCAATTCCTAAGGTAATGAAACCTAATTTGATTGTGAAGCTGCTTAATCACTTGTCATTTTTGATAGGATTTAGTGTTCTTCCCACTGTGTACATTTAAGACTATAGAAAATGCTTTACCATGTAAAGTATAGACAGTCATTTTTGTGATGTTTAAGCCACGTGCTGATGGTTGGTTAACAGCTTACTCTGATAAAAGAATGACAAATCTGTATGCTTAAAGGAAGGTTGTGAAGGATTGTGTCTTGCAGCAACAGCTGTCTTATTTATGATGTGTAAGTAGCGTAGAGCAAAGAGGTTGTTTGTGTACTTGTTATCTTTGTTACCATTTCACTAATAAAATTAAGTATTTTAGAGGGAAGTTTCTGCTGTTACAGACTTATTAAAGAAACATTTTGGTTGGTCATCAGGTTTTATTCAGGCAGCTTTTTTTTTAATTTGAAATGTGGATGCAAGTTAAAATACACCTGTATTATTTATAATGTCTTGGAAAAGATAATTTACTCCTTCTCTGGGAGAAATTAGAGTTCTCATAGTACATCATATTTCAGTTCATCTTAGTTTGATTTTCTTAGTTTTGTAATCCTGAATTCGCATAGTTCAGAATGTGTACATGGTTGTGCACAGTTAGTGAAGAAAAATGACTTGGAAAATTCATAGGTAACAATGGCAGCATTAATAGCTAATATATCATATATATGCAGCATATGAAGATAGATTTTATGTGAGTTAATATTCCCTTTTAAAAAAGCTTTGAGAAAGGAGGGGGAAAAAAAAGAATATACACCAAATACACACATTTCCTCCTTCCAAACTGTGTTTTCTTACAAATACTGTATTTTCTGTTCTGCCTTGTAGTACTTTGTAGTTCTGTGATGATAGTTTTATCTCTTTGTATTAGGTGTTTAATGGTTCTCTTCTTTGTTTAAAAAAAAAGAAAAAAAAGAAAAAAAAGCCACCATTAGATGATTAATGTTTTGTAAAACACCCATCACCACAGAGGGCAGATCATTTTTAAACCAGTACTGGAACAGTACCTCCTTGCTCTGCCACGTTTGTGTGTTTGACCCATTAAGTGTGACTGTCTTCTAGTGGAAGTCCATGCCTTGATCGTATTGGATTTGCATGCTGAGCTGCTGTGTCAGTAGTTTGCTTTTGCACTTCTATGAGTTGATAAAACTAAATGATGGTTTTGAGAACAGTGTAGTTTGTGGTAGCTGTATTGTTTTAGGTGTAATTTCATTTAACTTGGCCTTTGGATTCTGCCTACACATTAGTTGCCTGGTTTTTTTTTGTTGGTTTTTTTTTTTTTTTTTTTTTTTTTTT
>NW_024962268.1:6104764-6141701 GCF_019238085.1 Lagopus leucura | reverse complement strand
TTTTTTTTTTTTTTTTTTTTTTTTTTTTTTTTTTTTTTTTAATGTCAATTTCAGATAGGTACAACTGAATTAGCTTTAGTTAACCAGCTGGCTAACAGCATCAACCTAGGCACAGCCTGGTTTATGTGATGAGTTGACCGTTTGAGTGGTTTACTCCTCTGCTGAAGTAAACTCTGCAGTCTGTATCGTGCTGTGTGTTGCTTGCAATTTGTTTGCTGGTGTTTTCCAGTCTAGGTATGTGTAAGGCAATAAATTTAATTTTGAATTCTACTGATCTGTTTGCTAATGGTAGCTTCTCTGGTTTGCCTTCAGTTTGTAATAATTATATTTAGGAATTTCTGTGATACTCTTTTGGTCTAATCAAGAGGTAAAAAAAGTAAAGGCTGCCTTGTATGACAAATTCTTACATGCTGCATACAAGTTTCTGTTACTATTTTCAGTTACTCTTTTTAACATTATAATCACTGAAAGCAGTAATGCCCTAGTGGTATGTATATTCTTTACTCTTAAAACTGAAGCATCTCTGTATCACTCTTTTTGTAAGTTTGTAATGAAACACGCATTTTAATTTTGCAAGCCATTCACTTAAAGGAAAAAATAAAAGACAAATCATCTTGTTTCAGTGTGAAAGTGGAATTCTGAAAGTAAAACAATTTCTAAGTACATAAGTTCAGCACAGTGAAGTATACTGCAAATTGGGGCATGCAATGCCTCCAGTTTGACACCTGATGATACTTCAGGTTTTATATAAATGAATGAATTACTGTTTTTGGTGTTGTCATTATTTTAAAAGCAAGGTTTGGATGTAGTGACACAAATACTGAGAGCTGTAAGTGACTACACTAATGTAAACCTGTAGATGATTAGTTCAGAGAGGTCTAGTTTTCTCACCAGCAGATAGAGTGTGGATAGGTGAAATTCATAGATATTCTTAATGTTATTACAACCTGAAATTTGATTTTGTTTGCTGATGTCTAAACAGGAAACTTTCCAGCCTGTATGTGAAGTTTATTTTTTATATGGTGAAAAGTGTAATTAAAGTAATACTGAAAGCATTGTATAAAAGGGATTTCTTTTGCCTAATGTCAGATAAATTCAGTTGTGTTTAATTTTAAACTCCTTGACATTGTCTCTGTATGTAGTATTTATTTTCATTTAAGATTCAGGAATGCTTCATGTATAGGTGAGCCACATCATGGGATCTGAGCACATTAGTCTGGATTTTTCTCAGTAGATGCTTCAGTGTAAAACAGCTTGAGGCAGTTGTCTGATTATACATCCATACAGCTCCTTTGCCCATGTCTGAGAGCAGTTCTCTTAAGGCTTCAGTTCTGTACTTTTTGAGTAAATTAAGCCATTGAGGATCTATTTATGAATTCCAGTTTTCAAGATGTTTTCAGAAACCAAGAACTCTAAGAAAAATTTGTCGTAGCTGTTTTTCAATTTTTGAGATTAGTACAGGAGTACACTGAAGTAAAAATGAGATTTAGCTGTTTATTTTCTTGTGGAGAGCTGCAGTTTACACATTTGGATTCACAGCTTTTTTTTTTTTTTTTTTTTTTACTATAAGATAAACAAGTGCCAAACTTGATGAAAGGCTTAAGATTGGAGTACAAAATATGTTCTGTACTAACTGTGCAAAGGAGATTTTCTCACATAGAGGTTATCTGTCTTTCTTGGTCAGAAAGACTTTTTATCAGCAGTGGAAAAAGTCATTTGTTCTTACTGTCATTCAGTCCTTGATGTTCTTAGCTGAGTTAAGTAGCTCTTATAATGCAGATATTAGTGTGCTAGGTAGCAAACTGTAACTATTCCTAAAGGATATTTTAATCTAATGACTATAGTAGTATTTTAGTTTTGAACTATTGAGAAGGTTAATACATTGATATAATAACTCAGATCTGCTTCAGCAGATCTGTTATTTACAGTAGAATTATGCAAATGTACTTTTTGTGTTCTTTGATAGTTAAATGTCAAATATATTTAGGGAGTGATAAGGGGATAAAGGTAATGACAGGAAGCAAGCAGATTTCTTAGAAGAGTAAGTTGCTGTACTAAGTAAAACTTTTAGCACAAAGATTTAAAACTGCTGCTACAGTGATGCGTACATCATGGTCTACTTAGAAGCTAGTGCTTCATACATACATAAATTTCATAATAATTTGATTAAAGGAGTGAGTGATCTGCTCTAGGAACATCAGGAAAGGAATTTAACCTGCAGAGTTAATGTAGCTTATCAGTAGATCATTTCTGGTGTTTTTCTCAGTGATACAGGAGCCATGGTAAGTTTGTTCTACACAGCATGAATCACAACCTGTGCTCAAATGTGCCTGGGTATCCTGTACACTACAGCAGCAAAAATATTACTGCCCCTCCTCTAAATCAGATGTTTTGTTAGTAAAGGAGGCCTTTTAAGTTTAATAAATGTATATCCAAGCTTGTTCCGTGTTAGTAGAATATATTTTTGCATTATTGAAGCAACTATGAAATGGTACTAGTAAAGAAATGTCAACTGCTGCTATTACGTTGTTATTTTTGTGAATAAACTATGTCCCAAAGCATTATTGGTGTCATAGCTCACTTTTACTAAGTACAGAGAGATATACCAAATGGCTATGAAGCAGTTCTGTCTTCTGTTTGATTTATTTGTTTTATTTATTATGTCTACATCTGGACCCAGAGACTTTAGATCTTGGTTGGATTGAAATTGGCAAGAATATTTACTGCAGGAATGGTGGTGAGAGGCTAAGGCCTTTCTGGAAACCCAGCCACCCCAATGAGCAATGTTTTTTCTTCGCCACAGGAACCTGCCCAAGGAGGCAGAGTTTGTCATTTTTAAACAAATGATTAGTTGATAAACGTGGATGTACAGAAGTATACATCAAAATTTGTTTAATTATGTAGAGTTAGGGTTTCACAGGATATTTTAGTATGAACAGTATATGACAATTTGCTGTCACGGGTATTTTCATACTAAAATCCACTGTTCTCAGTGCTTAAGCTTCTCTATCAAGATATAATTTGCATGGACGTGCTTCTCAGTGGATTTTAAACTTCTACTTGTTCAATAGGGATCCTGTAATTTTGAGTTACCATGTTTGTAACAAATCGTGTGGCTGGTTCAGCTCTGTCTGATCAGGTAGTGTCATCAGCTGCACTTCATCATGTTTCTCCTTTGAATGAAAATGGGAAAAAACACGTTGAGATGGCTCAGCAGTGGCTCAAAATTCTCTGTTTATTTCATCATTTCCCAAAATAATTTATTCACTGAAACAAACAAAACAAAATCAACATCATTTTTAGAGGAGAACATTGAAAATTAAGTGAAAAAGGGACAGTGCACTTGTTTTAACTGCAGGGAATGGTGGTAGCAGTACCTTGTTTTGAAAATGCTGTCCTTTGTTACTGCAAACATATGCTGGTCCTTAGTCCTGAGAGAGAAATATCCAGGAAGGTTCAAGCTCCTTAAGGCTTTTTGAGAGAATTACAGTGGTGAAACAGAAATTTTGAAGCAGGGGTATATACTGAAGTTAGAAAAATAAGTGATAGTGTGTGAAGAATATCTAGAAGTTACACTGTGTTTCACTGCAGCAAAAAATTGAGTGCTGCAGCACTCACTGGGGTATGGCAGTAACTCACCACATGGTAGAGGTGGGGCTTCCCACAAACCTACAAACAACACAAACTTACTTACAACCCACTAAAAACAAACAAACACACAAAGGAACATCTCCCTGCTGTTTACTGCCATGTTGTTCCTTCTCTAATACTCCAACACAGTAGCAATCTGTTAGGAGATAAGCTGCATATGGGTTACGGAGCCTTTTAGCTGTGCCTGAAATAGCTTTGCGTTGACTTTGAAGACATGTACTTTTGTTACCTGGTGCCTTGAGCCAAAACCAGGGGGCTGAGGCAGATCAATGCTGAAGGCTTCCATTTTGATTGCTCGCAGCTAATTGGCTGATTAGATCTATTTTATTTATTTATTTATTTATCTGTCAGTGAGGGGGAGGACAAATTCAAATGCTTGGGAGCAGGAAGATGCTTTTACATAAGCTATATTAATAGAAGTCTTACAAATCTAAACTATGTAGTCCTTAGTCTATGGGTGCCATACCAACATGCCAAAGAGATAGGAACTGTAAGGTTGGATGGCTGATGTGCCTCTGGGCAGAGGACAATGGTGCCATCGTGACAGCACCACCCGTTCACACCCAAAAGATACTGGAACTGCTGGAAGGACAGTCTATGCAAGCATAGGCCCAGAAGGAAAATACATAGCCTGCATGAACACGAGTGCTAGGAGCAGCACAGTCTTTTGCCACCTGTTCTGGTCAACATGTTCTCTGCATCCAAACCTTCCCTTGCATTCCTTGAAGCTGGTATTAACTAAGCCAACAAACAAAACACTGCTGTTACAAAGGGTGCTGTCCTCAGAAGATGAGGTTGTACTCTGTTAGGCCTGTAACGGGCTCTCTATAGTTACTTCTTGATTTGTAGGATGAACTCATCTTTTCGTCGTATCTAGACAGCATAAACTGAGTCACAGTATTACAAACAAAAGTAAACTGACAGTTTGCCAGTGAAATATTTGTTTTTAACGTAAGCATCACTGCAATCAAGAAACTAAATACGAAAGTATGGAAACAGGAGAGACTCTGATGCTTGAAGAAATGTATGAAATTTCTTTCTATGAATGTCATCAAACCAATTGTATCATGGGGTTTACAAGTGCACACAGAGATGGTCCAGGTGTGGTGAATTTAAGTCTGCTACCATATCTTACATTTGCTTATTTCTCTTAGGCAAACTCCTGAGAATCTTCTTCTCAGAGCTGGACACTAAGAAAAGGTTGAATAGAAGGGTCACATAGCTTTAAACTGGTTTTGCAGAAAGGACTTGTATGCTTTTCTTTTATTGATGTCCCCAGACTTTCTATCTTATACATACATACACACTAGCAATATTAATTTATGTTGAGCTAAAGTATTCTGTAGTTTTATCATTTTTTCCCCCCCAAAATGCTCTAGAGCATGGGTGTCCAACCTTTTGGCTTGTGTGGTCCACACTAATTGAGGAGGAATTGTCAGGGTCACATCTATGAAGGTTGCTCTGAAAGTAATGCCTCCTAATTATTTCCACGAGAACTACAGTAGATATAAAAAACACAGTAACACTATTTAACAGAGCAAATTTTCAGCTACAATTTTTCAACAGCCACCACCATGAACTGTGCATTTTCACCAGTGATGAACAGGAACCAGCATGCCATGCTTATAATAAACAGCAGAGGTGATCCAGTGTTGCCACTGCTGGAACACACTACCCACCAGCTCACTGTGCCCACATTCAGTGTTGGACCTCAATAATGTTCACTAGTTCATGAAAGTCAGTGGGTGCCTTTTTTTTTTCTTTTGCTTGGAGGAATTCCTTCACACACCTTTGCTCCATCCACACTTCCGTGTCAGACACCATTCTGTCAGAGTGCCCCTCTGCTGCCATCTGTCACACAACAACAAAACATAATAGAATACTGTTGGGAAGGTTCAACCTATACTGCCGTACCAACAGCATCTGCCTCTGACATCGTGGGCTGACAATAAAACGAGGCATCGCTTTCTGAGCAGCCTTCATAAAATACAGAATACAGTGAGTGCGTGTAAGTAACAAAACTTAATGTTTATTGTTGCTGTTGTTAAAACATATTTAAAGAAGCAACAAAGCCATAAAACTAGTGGGACGTGACCGTTTTTGTGCAACGAATGGCTCACCCTGGTGCCACGGCAATGGCCGCAGTTCTTAGTGAGGTCTCAGGGCGTTCCTCGGAGATTTGTGATGAAGTTTCACTCTTCCCGCGCTTCATCCCGAAAACAGTTGTTCCCAAACGCAGGTGCCGCCAAAACGCGGTGAGATGAACGCGGCGTGCCCGCGAAGCGGGGCCGTTTCTCTGCTACCAGAGGGCTTACAGAAGTCACGTTTTTACTGCACCGCCGTGCCTTCCGTCTGAAAGCTCACGTGCTTACGTAAACTGAGAATCGATTCGCAAACAAACCAAGGAGCCGATGACTTTTTCGGCAACCTTGAAAGGCATCCTCAAATTCCCGCATCAAAACGGAACCAGCGGCCGCGTCGTCTTCGTTGCGCGGTCAGCCAACGCACCGCAGCGCACGCGCCCGCCCCGCGCCGGGAGCGGCGCTGCGTGAAGGGACGGCCGAGGGGTGGCTGCGCGCGCGGGGCCGGGCGGGGCGGCTGGGCGGGCGGAGGCGCCGCCATGATGGCGCGGGGCGGGTGCGGCTGCGGGTGCGGCTGGCTCTGGGTGGACGCCTGAACGCCTAACCTGTGACCCAGCGTAACTGGAGAAACAGATTATGTGTTCAGTGTGCTATTGCTGTTTAGACGCGAGGAACCAGGACGTGCGGTGTTGGGAAGTTACAATAACGTCTGTACCTGGGTAAATATCTAGGTATGTTTTATAGACATTGATAGTTACTTCTTCCTTAACACAGCTGTGACAGAACCTAAAGCATATTGACATATTATATACATACGTATGTTTTATGTCACATCTGTTCTTATCAACTTCAGTTGATCTGACTTAGCACAGGTTAATTGCAGTTCACTTTCTAATTCATTGCTGTGTTCCTGAAGAGCAGGCTTATAGGAAGTTGATGTTAGACCTGCAAATGGAAAGGTCACTGATCTTCCAGAACTATTACCTCAAGGAGCTGTTTCCAAGAGACATCGTTTGAAGTCAAGATCGGGTGCAGATACCTAGTTTTTAAAGAAGTAAACCTACACCTGTTTCAGTCCAGGTCTGAGCCTTCAAGTAACTGCATGCCCCTTAGTTTCCACTGGTCCACGGCAGGCATGTTAAATTAGCTTTCAAAAACTGCAGGCATGCAGGCACTCTCTGGAAGGGCTTAGCACTTGGCTTGACTATAGCCCTCAAAAGTCACAGCAAACACCTTCCTTTCAAGATAAAATTTAACAGGCTACGCCCTGTTATAAAGCTATATTTGCCTTGTTGTTAACTTTTTTGTTAACACCTCTACAGTTAATAATATATCATCTCAGCAGTTGTATGGAATGTGTAACTGTACATCTTCCTTTTGGAAGCCCTATTGGCTATCTGCAGCCTGGTCTTCCCAGTAGGACAGATACAGGCATACTTCTGCAGCTTATCTCATTGTTCACTGTTTATCTAAATGGCATGGCAGTGTGAATTTTGGTCTACAGAATAAAAAAAACCTCTGTCTTGACTGTCTGTCATTTCAGAAATGTTGATTTTAAGAGAGGAAATTAGGATTATGTCAACTATAGGAGATTTGCAGAACTATTAATAGAATAGGAGGAGAGGACTCTCTGGTGTTGTTTGTTGCAGTATCAGTTTTGCAGAGACTAAGCCTCACTTCTGCCGTCCTGCTGTCTTACAAGCTGAAGGTTCATAAAAAGAAAACTTTTAAAGTTCTTTGAATTTTCATCTTCCACTTCTAATATAGGCTGTGTACTTTCAGTGTTTAATGTCTGTTTTGCTACTTTTTATTCTGTTTACTTGCAGCTTTTTTTTTTGCTCTTTCAAGTTGTGCATCTTCCTTGATTAACTGCAAAAGATATCTGGCTTGCCTAATGTCACATTTTATAACACTGAAAAAATGTCTTTCATGAAGTAGATGATCCAACTGTAGTAAAAACATATGCATTTTAATACGTATTTATCTGCTGAATTTCTGATCAGTTTGAGACTCCTCCTTTTTTCTTAGTATTCCGTTACTTATAAATGTTGCACCAGAAAGGGATGTTTATGTGGCAGTAACCTTCCTAAGAATTGATGTTCCTGTATTTCTAACTTAGAAATTCTCACAATTCAGCAAACTAAAAAGCTAATTTTTTTGGTCAGACTAGAATCTGAAGTTCTGTGGGACATTGATAGTGGTAGTACAAGGGGGAATGTTTTTAAACTGAGGCAGAGGAGGTTTAAGTTAAATAAAAATTTTGTGCTGCGTGATATGGTTTAGTAGCTTGTGTTGGCAATGGTGATGAGGAGACGGTTGGACTAGATGATCTTGGAGGTCATTTCCAACCTTGTGATTCTATGATTCTATGATTAGGAGGACATTTTTCACTCAGAGGGCAGTGACACACTGGAACAGGCTGCCCAAGGAGGTTGTAGATGCCCCATCCCTGGAGGCATTCAAGGCCAGGCTGGATGTGGCTCTGGGCAGCCTGTCCTAGTGGTTGGTGACCCTGCACATAGCAGGGGGTTGAAACTAAATGATCATTGTGGTCCTTTTCAACCCAGGCCACTGTGTGATTCTATGATTCTACAATAAATTGATAAATTTGATATGAATAAATGCTGGCATTAACTTTGAATTTGTGGTTTTCAATTAAAAACCAAAGGCAATTCACCACTGAGAGAGCAAGTGCTATCAAGTAAATAAAGCAGTTATTCAAGCCGGTCTGAATCAAGGTAGTTATCTCTCTCAGTGTTTATTTAAAACAAAATAATTACTTTGTGGTAGTTGAAATGGAAGTCCTTAATGGTCTGCATTGTCCTGGACTGACTCCAGTAATTCTAGTTACATCTCCAGTGTCCTGATGACTTACAAGAGGACAGAGATGCTGAGCTATCCCACAGTAGAAAAGATACTCTGAGATCTCTTTAATTGGCTGGCACATTAAGCAGCTCCTGTTGTATATCTCTTGCCATTTGAGGCCTGTTCTGGTATACTATTTATTTGAGATGACCATGTCTGGTTCAAAATTATATCTGGCTGTTTACATCTCATCATTTTCCAGTGATTGGAACAGATGGGCCTTCAGTGGGCCTTCATGGCCTTCGCTTATTCCTGCTACAGTACAATTTTAGTTCTAGTATGTAGGGACTACTTTTTTTTTCTAGCAACTTGCATGTGCCAGTGATGTGACAGATGGCATAGGACTGCATGTGTCTATTACTTAATCCTCTTGCCCTCCAAAAAGAGTGCCTGCGTGCAAACTGCCAGGTGGAAACAGACTTTCTTCTGTTTTTCAGATAGTGACTGGAATTTTAGGGGGAGAACATTAGCTGAATTGGCCACAAATTCTACTGAAGAAACAGACTCTGAAGCTCGCATGGCAGGGAGTATTTACAGGCACTGCTCATAGCACAGCTGCAGTCTCACAAGTCAGCACTTCAAACTACTCGTGTCTTGCTGCCACTTGCTCTTGTCTGTGAAATTATTTTTGGAAGTCACTGTACGTCCTGAAGAATGGGAAGTGTCCAGAATGTGGCACATCCTCTGTACTTAGTGATAACTCAGTGAAATAATCTTGGATTTCTTCTCAAGTTTTCAGAGTTGTAAAACATGAAATTACCTGATTTTTGTCAGAACATCCCAGTCCTCCAAGGTCAAAATTACTCTTCAATTTATGACCACATCTGGCTAGCTATTTTAGTCTTTCAGTATGATGGCCCACCAAACACGTAGCTGCAGGTATCGTAGCAGATACCTCCTATGAATCACTAGAAATCTTCCAGCAACCATGTATTTTAAAGGAATGCAAGAATTTAACATCGACTTAACAAGAAATGGTGAATGTTGCTGTTTGCTGTGTACCTTGACTTGAACTGCTATGAGCAAAGTTTAACATTGGCAGTTACTGTTTGTTAAAGACCAAGCTTTGGGTTCTGCAATCCATTTCCATTCTAACCATGTACCAAAATTGGGCTTCAACCTGCAGCTAAGTAGTGTATCTTCTATTCTCCAGCCTACCAAGACTTCAGTATGTCCAGTAAATACCTGAAACTGTTCCACTGCAAGTTCCCTAGCCTGTAACGGCTATTCCTGTGTCCGTTCTTCCTTAAGATTTTTTTATTACCACTTCAGCAAATTCTTTGATTTCCTCCTGTAAAATTTTTGCCCTTCTCTGAGAACTATCATGGTTTAACCCAGCGGCAGCTCAGCACTACACAGGTGTTCACTCAGTAACCTGCAGTAGGATGAGGGAGAGAATGCAGTAGGATGAGGGAGGGAAATAGAACTCGTGGGTTGAGATAGAAACTATTTGCTAGGACAGAAAAGGAAAATGGAAATAAACATGTGATTATAACTGTTAATTATATATGTATTATTTTATTATATAAATATATATATTTATTTAGGGACATGGTTTAGTGGGCAATATTGGTGGCAGGTAGATGGTTGAACTAGATGATCTTACAGGTCTTTTCCAACCTTAATGACTCTGATTCTATTATATGTATATATATATGTATATGCCTCCACAGTGCAGTCACTCACCACTTGCTAACCAGCACCCATTTCAGAGTACAACAGCCTGCCTGATATCTATGCTGTATCTCACCACCCACTGACCAATGCCCAGCCAACCCCCAAGCAGCAACCACTCCTGGCCACCTCCCCTTGGCTTTCTGCACAATGTCACATGATATGGAATACCCTGTGCAAAACTCAGGCCCCTTTCCTCTGCTGCACCCTCTGCCCCCACGCCATCATGGCGGTGACTCTTCTCAGCAATAACCCAAGCACTGCTGTGCTTTTAATGCTGTCTCAGCCGAAACTAGGACAGGATGGGTGATGTGAATGACAGTTTCTAGAACAGCAGGTTGTTTTCAGTTTTATCAGTCAAACTGGTGCTTCTGCTGTAGAAACAAAACAGACAGCAACTGTGTAATTTGTGCTAGGGGCAAGCTATGTTCAGAAGTGACTGACACAAACCTCAGACTCAAAGTCCTGAGTTTTATTACTTACTGTCCTACAGAGCTCAACAGTACAGTGACTAAAACACAGTTAACATAATCCAAGCAGTGCAAACTCAGTTCTTTAAGGAAAAAAAATCATTGTGCAAGAAGAAAATAAGTAAACCAAGACCCTGCAACACATATCCCAAAGCTCAAAGCTCTGAGACAAGTATCTCGTAATTGGAAGGCTTTAATTAAATGATTTGTTACTTTACAATTTTTATAGCAGTAGCTGGAGTTGATTCAAGTCGATGGGCTTCTCCTGTACTTTGCCTTCAGAGGACTGTTCAAGTGCAGTTGCCCTTGTGCTGTAAGGTGGCTTTTAAGATTGTCAGAGTACCGACAAAGCTTTGGTTTTTAGCAAATTTATAACATTTGGTGGTTCCTATTATTCTATTTGACAGTTAATACAGAGGGGAAAAAAAACGCTCTGGAATACTGTGATTGCTGCAATCTGCTGTTCCAGGCTGAGTGACTTTATTTCCCATATCTGAAAAACACTGTCATGTTTTTGAGTGCTGTCTAGTTACTGCTCTGATCTACCCTCAAGTGTAAAAAATGTGTAAAAATGTATCTCTGTGTTCATTCTATTCATACATTAAAGTATGCAAGAAAAAATTGATTTACTCTCATTACCAGAAAAAAGCAGCATATTGACTTTGCTGTTTTCAGGTGCTAATTGACTTACTACTGTTACTATACTCTTTTTAGTCACTGCTGACTCAGTAATGTGCCATGACTTGGCATCCACAGATCTCTTTTTCTGTTACCTAGCTTTTGAGACACTTTAGAAATGTGAGAAAAACTGAGAAATGTGAGAACGAGAAGAACTTATGTTCAGGAATGTAAATGTCAAAGCAATTTTGTTTTGCACCTTCGTCACTCTTTTTCTGCACATCACGAATTGCACAGCTGGCAGTAAAGCAATTATTTAGCCATAGGCCTTATCTAGGCTCTATGCATATCTTACCCACTTAAAAGGTGTCACATAGCCAGATGGTACCCTTTGTTACATCAGCACTGTGAGAATTCACTTACCTCCAGCATTCACAATTTTTTCTTCTTTTTTGTTATTGTCCTATACTTGAATGCTGGTTTTTTGTTAAACCTTCTACTTGTGCTCAATACACAGGCCATGTTAGAGAACAGATATTACATCAACAGAGATATTCATTTCTCTGTAAATAAGAAATACTAGATCCTTGTAACCCTGCAGTATCTTATCCCATGCTATAAATCACTGTGCCTATGTGCCATCCAGGCCTGCAGTCAAGTGTTTAAGCTTTTATAATGTCTAAACTCTCACTAATGCTAACTCTGGTCATCTGGAATTTCTGTATGCTGCCTAAAAAACCCCAAGATATATTCAAAATACATTGGCATTTATGGCCTTGAGCCCCCGTGTTTGCAATTACACTTTTCATGTAACACATCTTGACAATAAAGAGCATATAACTGCAACCAACTGAACTGAAGTTAGGAGTATAACCAGCTGAAACCACTTGAACACAGTATTCTAAATAAAATGAAATATCTTGCATGTATGTTACTAGAGGCAGTATTCTGCAGGTTTTTTACATCTCTATATGCACTTGTGTTTTTAGACAGCTACCCCTAATCTGAAGACACAACACTCCGTGCCTATTAATGCCTATGGAATTTTTGGGTGAGAGAGAAGTCCCTGTAAGCAGTTCAGATCAGTGCGTTGTGGAGATACATGATGCAGTCACGTATAAATCATACAGAGGAGCTGATATATTTCAATGGCATCTTCTCTATGCAAAGCTTGGGGAATGACTAAATGAACTAGCTATTCAGCTCATTAATTTTGTTTCACAGTTTTTGTTATTGTACACAAGGTGAAATAGTATCTGCAACCTCATCACACACAAGAATATAAATGGATTTCTGTCTGTGTAGATAAACATAAGAAGAAATAGCCTTAATGCAAGTAAAACTTTGGTAATAATAACACTTGTTACCATCTTTTCTTCATCAGGATTATTCATCTAAGTTCCATAGATGGGTAAGCATCATTTTCTATTCCTAAATTCAAGGCATCCCACTATTTTGTTCATTCAACTAGAGACCTTTGTCATGGTAGGTGGTTTTTGTAGGATTTTTACTGAAGTAAAGAATAAAGAATAAAGTTTATTGTTATATCTGAAAACCAGATCTTACACTGCTAATACTGAGTAGCAAGCTCTTCTGATGACTAGAAATTGTTGTTTTTAGACTAGACGACTAGAAATAGTTTTCCTCAGACCAAGGGGTCTGAGGAAGGATGCCCACTGAACTAGAGCACAGTTCTCATCACAAAGTCACTGTCTTATATGCTCTTAATGCCCTGCATTCATGTACCTGAGGTTTTGAAAGTTGAATTTTTCAAGATTCCTCAGTTCAAATCGACTTTTCCCACCGAAGTTGGTCTAGGTGGCAAAAATACTACCTGGCTTTGTTTGAGGTAGTCCTGGGGAGCAAACAAAACTTGATGTTCAGTTTGTGTTGGCTTACTACTTAGTTCCATTTCCAGGTGACGGTGAGCAGGTCTTGCAGGCAGCTTCACTGTCAGACTCATCAGAGCTTTCTGGCTGCACTCCATGCTGGTATAGTCACTCAAGAGGGGTACCGTAAAGGAAATTATTCCATCTTTTTCATTTGTAACTGTTTTTTCAGGGATTTCTTTATGTATTATATTTATGCCTATATTATTGCTAGGTTCTTCTGACTCTCTGATGTCATGCTTGCTGTCTTCTCTGCCATCTGTAAAGTGCTCTAACTTCAAAGATGCCTTTTCCTCGTGCTCTATGACATAAAGGCTGGTGGTATCATTGTCTGGCAGGGTTTGAAGCAGTGATTTTGAAATGGGTTTCCAGTTGCTCTGCAAGGAAAGACAAGAAGAAATTGTAACATTGGTATAATATCTTGGCAAAGTGAAATTGTCAATATATTGAAATAAATGCCAAAAGAACAAAGTTAAGAGGTAACTTCCATGACGTGCACTTCCATTATTCCATTTATTATGATCAGCAGCCCTAACTCTTTACTAACTAATCTAAAATAAGTTCTATACAAGAACTGATTTTTTTAATGTATGAACAGTATGCATTGGTTGTAATCTTTCCAGCTCCCAGGACCAGCGTGATCTGACAAAGCATGACAAGGATCTGTTTCTACCTATCGTATCCTGAATAGTCACAACACCAAAGCATGGTCTGTGCCAGCCCTTGCACACAGACATTAACCTTCTTTAGTCCAGCTGTAGGCTCACAACCTTAAATTGTGACAGAAGCCCCATAGCATCTACTCCTCATCAGCCACAGCACTGAACCATGCCCTCATCATATCTCTAGTCTGACTAATGTGTAGGGAGATTGCAGCTCCTACGGGAAAGCAAACTTCTTGATTGCTATTAAATAAGAAAAGCAAAAGGGCAGATTTCAGGCTTTTTTGTTATACAAAAGAAGAAAAAAAAACTTATCTTCATCTAACCTCTTGATTATGAATAGCCTGTCAGTATCTTCATTAATGTCATTGCTAGTTATTTTGCTCTGTTGTCTTAGATTTTGACAGGGCTGGGCTGTAGATACTATCTTGAAGCTTCTCTTCTGATCTTTAATTGTACACTTGCCTCTTCCTATGTGAATATGTCATTTTAAGCTCTCCAAACTCTGACTTCAGCTTAGCTTGACAATGACATGCTCTCATCGGCTTAAATCTTAGAAACAAAGAAGTGACATATTTGTATCTCTATCCATCAGGATACATCAAGAAATATGTATTTCACTTGATTTAGGCTTATTTAGGCTAACATTCCCTTGTCCTAAATAGACACAAGTCTGCTTTGCCATAGCTTACAATGTTGGCCTGAGAAGCTAGCTCTACAAGTGCCAAACTAAGTTTAGGTCTGCCAGGAAAATCAAAATTATTTTAAAAGGAAACAGCACAAATTCCTATTCCAAAAACATAATGGTTAGCAGTCTGAGACTTGGGAGGTAAACTGAGTTGTACTTGAGGAAGGACTTTATCAGGTACCAGCAAAAGAGGAGCAGAATCACGTATTCTAGCTATTTTCCAGGCACTTTGTTAGTCCTGAAATTCGAATAGCCTTACCAGAACATAGAGGAATTCTGTGGGTAGGGAAGGTTTGAAGGTGCTCTTGAACTATGTTGCCTCTTGACTAGTAGATGCCTCCTCAGATAGCTACCAGCTGACAAGCTAAAGCCCCAGAATTTCTGCAGAAGGATGCAGGGACAGGGAGGTGAAGACTGGGCTTCAGAAAACACTGTACACATTACCTCTTGTGAATTCCACTTTTGTGGAATTAGACCACAATGTGTTACTTTGTATAACTTGTACTTAGTAATCTGTTCCAGCTGTTGAAAAGGGACTAGGTATAACTGAACTTGTCCCTCTCAACAACTCCACCCATTCAACATTTTCTTGTTCTTTTAACAACAGTTCGTTTAAGTGTGATCTAAAGTGTTTTCAAAGGGAGTCTGAGGACCTTTATTAAGCCAAAAGATGTATACAGCCTCTGCCTAAACAACAACCTTCCCATTTGTGTATTTCTGATACAACCCTAGCTTCCCAACTCTTGGAATGAGACTTATGTTAGGATGAAGTGTGAAAACAGTAATAGCTAGTGATAGTGATTAATAAGCAGGTAAGACTTTTCTAGTACATTGTTTTCACACCGTTGGAACTGTACTTGCCATATCTTGGATTGCACTGCTCTTTCTTGGATTTGGTACACTGGACCAGCATGATATTTTCAACCTGTAAACAAATATCCTAAGTTTATTGACAGGTTAAATAAATGGCATTTCCTATGCATTTAAATTAACTGCCGTATCTACATCTTATTGGTATTTTCATGACCATCAAAACAAGATGCTCTAAGTGACTATTAAGCATGATGGCAATTAAAAACTCTAGGCCAAACTTGCTAGATTATGTTGAGATGGTGAGTTAGTATCTTTGTTTAAGGACAAATTAATTGTGACACAAGCTGGCAATGTTGTGTCTTCCTGTAGTTTTGTTGTCACATATTCCTAATTCATTATCATTTCCACAAAAATCTCTATATTCTTTGAGGACCTGTAGGATGACTTTTGTTTTAGAGAGTATTTTCTCCTTTCTACATAGTTTAGTTTTCCTTAAGGAAAAAAAAAAAAAAAAAAAAAAAAAAAAAAAAAGAAAGCTACATTTTTCTTTACAATCACGCATCTGGTCTGGAGAAAGCTCTCCCTAGGATCTGCAATCTGCAATGGAATGTGGAGAGCAACGTGGGTACTATTCTTTTCTCACAGTATGAGTTCAGCCCTTTCTGGAAGGAATTATAGTATCTCACCATTTCATCTGACACAAACATACCATCACTAGTTTGTTTCTGCCATAGCTGTAGTGTAAGTGATAATTTACTCTAAAATGCTGCAAAATCAAAAGCCACTGTTTGTTTCAAAGCTTGATCCTCCCAGAGGGAAGTAGAGCATGGCTCAGAATGGTGCCATACTCATCAGTTTCAGGTGGCTGTTTGTCCTCAGCCCTCTCATAGGCTTTTCTTTCCAGCTCCTTTCTTGTTCCTAGGGCTCAAAACCACAAAACTGACAGCTGGTCTCTAAGCAGTCTGGTTGTTACCTTCACAGGTACATGCAGGCCTTGGAACCTGCTCCCTGCACCGCTTTTGACAGCTCTGGGGAGAAGAAGCTGCCTTTCATCCGCTGCGAATGGCACAAAGCAAGGGCTGCTTGTGAAGGAGCATCTCTAGAAAGCAGGGACATTGAGCAGCTCTGGCAGAAAGGCCCCACTTTCTCCCTCTCTAGTGATCAGGATGAGGTAAGGGTCTTTCTCCTCCTTCTTCCTTTCCAAGAGGACAGGCCATGATGGTGGCACACCATCTCTCCTGTCACCCCAGGTCGCTGTAGAACATCCCTCAGCACTTTCCCTCTGAGCTTCTCCCTGCCAGCAGCTGCTGTCAGAGCTGTACTGTGGGAGCTCTGGGCAATGACTCATATCTACATGAAAAATGTCAGCACATTTATGAGAAACAGCATGAGGTTATCTAGGCCATCACCTTGCCTCAGCACTGACTTCAGTGTTGTCTGGTCTTAAAGTCAAATCTAGACTTCATTAGATGTCAAGTACTTCGTTAAGGTAAAGCCTAAGGCTGTAGTTTATCTGATCTCCTCACTGACCGTGTAAAGATAGATTTTGTAACTGGTTAGTCCCTTTTTAAAGGCTTCATATTCATCATCTGGAGCTGGTGCTTTCTAAAGGGAGAAGCAGGGTAGGTGGCATCCTAGGTCATCGTAATAGTGATCAGAATGGTTGTATGCTACTAAGTTTATGAGAAAAGTATCAGAATCAGTTTGCAAGCCATTTTCTTTCAGTGTTAGTATACGGCCCTCACTGCACCTCAGATTAATTTGAGGGGAAGACCACTTCCCTCATCCATATCTTGCAGGCACCCTTGTTATTCTCTCTTCTTCGTACTCATCCATTTCTTCTCATTATTTTCACATGTGAGTAATTTGTACAGTAAAATCTAAATGTGCTTAGAGGAAAATGCTTTGATTGCAGCATTTGTACGTGTACTGGTGGAATTTCCTCCTGCATTTCCATAGGAAAGACATGACCATCAGTTGGGAATGAAAGAATAAACTGATTAAATACACCATTGTTTTCTTATCTGTAGCCCATTTTCTACTGGGATAAATGATTCTAGTTCTTACCAAGGGTATGTGAGACTGGAAGTAATCAGTTATCAAAAGCAAAATGTTATAGGTTTTTGACAAAGTATTTAAATAAGCTTGTTACTGGTTTGTAAATTCTCTCACTGTGTAAATGTATGGGGTGAGCTTTTTTCCTTGTGCTTTTAAATTGATTTGCTTTTGATGACCAAAAAAAGGCACAGTGCTATGAAAATCAGAGTTAAATAAAAGGGAGTTATTGTTAATAGCATTAGTCAGTATTCACTTCTTACCTCTTAAGCATCAGAATACATGTCATAGGTGCAAAAACCAGAGCAAACATGCTGAAACAAAGGCCAGTCATTAAACCTTCAAATTCTCCTTTTTCTGATGGGAAGCAACAAAAAGACTGACTCAGACTTGTGCTATCAAGTATACAGAAACGCTTTGATATACTTTAAACATGAGTCAGACTTAACTCATATTCTGGGATTCCTGTTCTGTCCAATTGATAATGTGTTGAAATGACTTGAGAGTCCATATCCTAACTAACCACATGTGAATACAATATATAATTATAAATATTATATATATAATTGAAATATATATATACATATATATAATATATAATACAATGCCTTAGCCTATTGAGGCATCTGTGAAACAAGCAAATTCTTGCCAGTGAATGATAGAACATATTAGATAAAAAGGACTCTAGTTATCAGAAAACAGAAGATTTGATCAACAGCCACAGTAGAAAGACTGACTTTCTTTTTGCAAAAAAAGAAGGTTTTGCTGAGGTATCTAACTGCAAACCAGCTTTATGTGATCAAGATTTTGCCAAGAACAAAGACAACTGAACTTTGTAAATCAAAGCCAGATTATTCCGACTACTGAAACCTGTGATAAGAGTTTGCAATAAATAAAGATAAGTTAATATAATTAACATGAAAAAAATCACAGAATGTTATGAAGATGAGGTACCCTAGTTAAATCTTCTCTGCATGTTAGGTAAAGAAATATAGGCAGAGTTTCATGATACACAGTTCATCAGTAGCAACTGAACAATTTTGCCTTTGTTATCAGTAAACCAAGAACTGAATAATAAATCCTGTGCATGAGCACTTTGTTATTGCTTGAAAAGCAGGGAAAAGAGAAAGGGTGTAGAATAATACTTTGTGTAATGGCATATAAAGCCAAGATTGCTGCTGGGCAACGCAGTAGCATGCAGATTCCACAGTACCATATTTTAGAGTACTGAATTGTGGTGAAAAAGATGGTGATCCTTCTCCAGCTTTAGTGAATCCTGAAATCTCTACACGGTAGATGGTCTTTTCCTTAAGTCCAGTAAGATGGTAACTTGTAGTAGAAGAGTTGATGCTAGCAGCTGAAAACACAAGAGTGGTTAGAGAATGGGGCAGTGAGATGATTTCTATTATTTGAGTCTGTATCTGTGTAGTTGACTAGGAAAAAGGCAAAATTCCTATGTCCTGATCCACACGTCGAAAGCCACACTATGCAGATTTTCTTTGGGTGGGTGTAAGATTCTTCAAAATACTTACATGCATTTGGCTTTCAGATGTAAAAAAGCATGAGATCCTAACACACCAGGATATTTAGGTGATAAGTACGGTAGGCTGTGTTTAATAGGATATACACCTGACATGCTGTACTATGGTTTCATGATAACCCCTTGTTGTTGGAGTTGAAATAAGGACATGGAAAGAGCAAAGCACCTGAACTGCCTCTAAGCAATGACTGAATGGTAGTTGCAAGACAAGACCTTTGCGTTACCCTCACTGCCATAATGAGTAGTTATTCATATCAGTCAGTATCAGTACCATTATTTTGGGTTCTGTACAGAAAAATGTCAATATATTCAACTGCATCTGCTTTTTAGAATTTTGATCTCAATCCATTTTTTCTGATGCTGTGATGACTTTTCCACCAGTTAGAATAATCAGTGCAGTAGAACACCTTAAACTTGGCAGAAATTATTTTTCAAGTTTGCTATTGAGAATCTGAGATCTTAGAAATGTTACTGTAGCCTGCAGGTACCCTAGAATTCTCCAGTAAAATTATTATTCCCATCTGGAAAACATGGGAATCAGTTGTTGTGTTACTGTTGTACTGATCATTAGGGGTGAGTAAAAAAATAAAGTTCAGCCTTGTGGACTCCCTTGTGTCTCCTCTTCCACTCTCTGATAGGTACCCATGGTGAAGTAGAGCTCCCTGAATTCTCTGTCAAACTCAGGGAAGCTAACTTCAGGGAACACAGGGCTGTAAACTTCAAGCTTCTGTTATTTTTTGTGGTCTTCTGAAGACATACACCAATAAGACCTATAGAATCCTTGTTTTTCTCTTTTCTCAGGCCATAAGTGCTATTTGTCTTCCATAATATGTCTTTAATTGTATTTAAAAGTCAATATGTACAAAATTAATGCATTATTGTTTATGGTATGTTTAACAAAAGAGATAAAAGTAGTGGTTATTTTCCCCCAAACTTAAGTAGCTTGAGCTTGCAGCTGCATAGCTATGAGCTTTATTTCAATGTGTAGAAGGTTTATCTTTTGTAGTTAAGCAATAAATAAGGCTATCAATTAAAGAAAATGTTCTAAAATTTATAACCATGTCTTTCAAAACAGGTAAGAAGTATGAAAAAATTTACAGCAAATAGAATTTAAAAAAAATGCTCAGAGCCAAACCTAGCTGAATTGCAGTGAAGCATAAAAGTATTGTGATTGAAATCATAAGACCTCAGAAATACTAAAAGATATATCTTCCTTTCAGTGTTATGGGGAAATTCTATTGTTGTCTTAAAACTGTATGTTTTAAGGGAATTTTTCTTATCAATATTTAATCTGAGATGTTCCTATGAATACATATAATTTTCTTGAAGTCATCAAGAGCAGAAAAACCCTAACCAGAAGCTGATCTTTGGAAGCACTCTGTTCCCAGGGAAATCTGATTCAGTAGTGTGCTTTTAATTAATGCACATTAATGGCTCTGTATGAAAAAATTTCTGTCGTAACACTGAACTACTGCTACGTTCTGAGCAATGGAGACTTACCCAGAAACTTTTTCATTGATGAATCTGTGTATTTGATTTTGTATCCCTGGAGAAAGCCCATACAGTCTTCAGCAGATATTTGAGACCACTTCACAAATGCAGAATGCTTTGTGATATTTAGAATTGTTATATTAGTGGGTCCTATCCTAGGAACTTAAAATTCAGAAAATAAGATCCGCATTAACATTAATGCTGTAGACATATATGACTGAAACCTAGCTGCTACCTGGGGAGATCTTTACTTCATTCTATTTGTCATAAGTACAATATAAAAGGTGGAAAACAAAAGAGGAATACATACAGTATTCCATACAGTAAAGCACTCAGATATTAAGAAATGCCCAAGGAGGTAATCTTCACTATCATTATCTCATCATTAACTCTATCATTAACTCATTACAAACACTTTTACTTCAGCAGTCAGAGTTGTATTAATTTCAATTTGTGATATAAGACATCATTGAATTTCTATTGGGAAATCTGACTTCAGTTACAATTACATTTGAGCTACAAGGAGTAATAACTCAGGTGCCCCCTTTCTGTTATTTTTGTAGTGTCATGTGTAATAACAACATTTTAATGGATCTGTCACTAGGGAAAAGCATTCAGGTCATTTCTTGCCAGTGTATAACTTCTAGAACCAAAGGCAATGCTAACTATACTAGCATGTTAAGTCACCTGGAAAAGAAACATGTTGGAGTTTTTTAATTTTTTATTTTTTTGCTGCAGATAGGAAATGAGAAGAAATATAAGGAACATAAATATATAAAAAAGAGGAGTACCTCCTTCAACTGAGTAAAAGTGGGTTACTCCGAAAGTCTTTTCATGTCCTCTGAAACTTTCACACTGACACACATCAGATGCATGCACCATGATTTTGTACAACTTATATGGATTAATATTGTCTGGAAAACAAACAGACGTATTTCAGTGCTTACTGAAAAGTTATCATCATTGAAAAGGAGGAGGAAGGGGAAGAGGGAAAACAACCTCACAGTTTTTTTGCATAGATCGTATAAATTCCTGTGCCTCAAAGCATAGCTTAAAGATATAGTCCTTTACAGTGAGCATAAAAGGTATGAATCCTTTCTCACTGACTTTCAGTACTTTACAGAAACTATTTCAAAAGTAGAACAAGATGTAGCTCTGGTTTGTTTTTAAAAGATGCCATGTTTTCCCAAAATCCACCTCTGGGAAGCTTGAACTGCTGTACAAAAAGCAGTGAACAAAAATAAGTTCACACATCTTAGTTCAAATGAACAATGTTTCTCTCAGCCAGCATATTTAAAAACATGCAGAACAGTAGATGTAATGTGACAGCGCAGATACTGCAGGACTGAGGAAAACGCTGCACCTATTTACATAAATCTGAACTTAAGTGTTCTATACTATGCATAAAAGACAGTTCAGAATGGTGTCTGCAAGAGTCACTTATGTGATTTCAATAGAGGTTTTGGATGACTGTTCTGTAAACTGATCTCCGCCGGCAACTCTTCATACCCAGATTTGTAGGTACAGGAGTTGAGAGTTTGTGCTTTGACAGCACAGCTGTGGGGACAAAAAATAATACAGGGGAAAGTATGCATCAGAGAAGATTATATTTGAAATTAGGGACAAGAAATACTTTTATTTGTTCCTATGCCACTGTGTTAGCCAAAAAGTAGCGTATAGGCCTGCCTGAATTTGGGAAAGGAGAGACCTCTTGCCAGCAACTGCAGTTCAGCTACATCTCCTGCCCAGATGTGACTAGAAGAATCCTGCTGAAGGATCTTTATTTTCTCTGCTTTGGTGTTTCTTAAAAGTAGATGTTATTTTATTGTTGGATAGGGTACACTTAGCTGGATCCTTGGTTTGCTCTTAAAAACAGTATGAAAATCCTTCCCTCCCCAGCCAAAAATAACCAGTAAGTGAAATGGTGCCAGTATGAGATGTGGCTGTTGCTTTTACCTAACGTGAAATTTCCAGCAGCTGTAGCTACTATTTTCATGCGCATATCCTCTTTACGAGTGCCCCAGTCAACCACAAAACATTTTGGACTGTATTCTGGATTCCAGGTGACAACCACATTAGTTCCGTGAGGCTTAACATTAATTTGGCCAGGCAAATCTGTAAACAAATATACCATTGGATATGAATTAACACGAAAGCAGACTGTCCCTTCCCCATCAGTGTTTTTCTGTCTTTTTCTCTGATTCATCTGAAGATTCTTCATTAAGTAGTTATCATGTTGATGACCACACAGTAATACCTACTCTTTTATGTCATTAAAGGAAATTTAGCAACTAGCACTCTGCAATAGACTCTGGGACCTCCAGTGTTAACTGCTGTTCAGGACCTTTAATTTCTTAAAGGGGAAATGGCTGCTCCATGCCTCAGGCAGGGGATGGCTAACACTGCTAAACAATCTCCTGAGAACTGCTATTAACCGCTATAGGCAGAACAACTGTGTGATCACTCTTACCTGGCGGAGGAGAAGGAGCTAATTACATTTTGTAGCTGTGTAACTTAGTGTCATTCTTGCAGAAAATGCAAAATTATTTAAAAATTCTGTTGTTTTTTGAGACAGATTATTAAACTAGAGAAGACTTCTTAAATGAAACTTATATAGAAGAAAAACACCCTATCATGCGGGGTAAAAACTGAATCTTACGACAGACAAATTTCTGTATTTCATTTATTCTGAAAACCATTGTAATAGAGTAGAATTAAAAAAAAAAAAAAAAAGTCTGTACATTTTCACAAGAGTTGTGCATGCTGAGAAGGAATTTGTCCTGCGAACAAACTTAATGTAATATTTTCCCAGTAATTCACCACAGGTATAGTGAGCCTGCCTGTATGTGAAACCAAATCTAAAACAGATGTCTGGAGAAAGCCATGAAAGACAGGCTGATATTTAATAAATATGTGGTTCTTAGATGAAGAATGTCTTGGAGAGATGGCATCACGTATTGTATTAGAAAAGAGCTAAAGCAATCAAATGCAAGCAGGAGAAATAAACTACTAGGAATTTGCAGGCGAAGGAGAACAGAATGAGAGGCACGTTAGAAAATTCTGGAAAAGTAACTGTTTGCAGCTGTTTGATCCTTGCAACATTTGTGAATGCTATAGCTTGATTTAAAAAAAAAAAAAACACAAAAGGCATTCCCAAGAAAAGTGAGAATCTTGTATTTAAGTTGCTGTAGCTCAAGATTATAATAAAGAAAACTAGCTTATACTATAATAAGATCATTGTATAATAGTCAGAATTAAAAATCCTGTGGTTTCGGATATCAGAACGCTTACATCTTCATTGGAATAGGATGTACACATCCTACCTATTCTTTCTTTCATGTACCAGCGGGGATAAATCTGTGTCTTACCAGTTATTTAACTCCAAAAGCTTTTATTTGCACATAATTCTGACAACTTTGTTTAAAAGGCTGGAATCTACTTAATTTTGAGTACACATCATAAGCCTTTCTAGATAGATCTAACATATTGCTATTTCTCTAACTTGAGAAAACAAGAAGTGGTACAAGAAATGTTTAATTGCTTGGTCTGTTGGTTAATTTCCAGCAAAATCCTTTCTTAAGAAATAATCAGAATCATAGAATCATAGAATGGTTTGGGTTGGAAGGGACCTTTAAGATCACCTAATTCCAAACCCCTGCTGTAGGCAGGGACACCTCCCTCTAGACCAGGTTGCTCAAAGCCCCATCCAGGGAAGGGGCCTTGAATGCTTCCAGGGAAGGGGCATTCACAACCTCACTGGGAAACCTGTTCCAGTGTTTCAGCACCATCACAGGAAAGAATTCCTTCCTGATATTTAGTCTAAATCTACTCTCTTCTGGTTTAAAGCCATTTCCCCTCATCCTGTTGCAACATGCCCTGATAAAAAGTCTCTCCCCAGCTTTTCTGTAGGCTCCCTTCAGACTGCCAAAAAGCTGGTCTAGAGATTGCTTATAAAACTTTTCCACCAATCAGATCAGTAAATGATAAGTACCTGTTGCAGAGAAATCTGGGACAGTGTAGATGGTTTGTGGAGATTGTCCAGCTTTGTTATAGGCAGAAATATGAATCCTATAGTAAGCCATAGAGATATTTAGAAGAACCTTTCTGTCCTTTAGAATGATGCGATTTGGTGAATCCCAGCAACTGTTGGGTATTCTTTCAACATCAATGTAGTATCCAATGGCGTTCTCACTTTGCATTACCTAAAAGAATAAAAAGGTTATTATTCTATAAATGTTATTATGTCCTGTGTTGAAAATTAAGAGCAATGGAATTATAGAAACAAAATATCATTTTTAATATTGGGGATAATATCATACTATTTCAATTAGATATCAGGAATCAGTGAAGCAGACCATTTTCTTAATATTAAAAGCATTCTTAAATTGAAAGGATTTAAACACAGGATTAGAGGTTTTGCTTAATTGGAATCTTAGTAATGTGTATCCAATTAGTAATAGCAGCACTGAAGAAGCAGCAATGTTCTTTACACTTCATTGGAACATATATCCATCATAATTAGAAGCTTGAAAGTTAATGAGAGGTGTTCAATTGCAATTTATGCCTCAGGGAATGTTCATCTACTAGGCTGTTAATCGTCTGGTCTCTTTGAGTATAAATGCTGGTAATGATACTACAACTTTGAAATGTATATTCATTGATAGAAATTTTTAGGTGGTGATTCAGCCATGTGTTAATCTTCATGAGAGATGAGAAAATTAGTGCACGAAAATGGAAATTACTACAATTTAGTTAGAAATAGAAATAAAAACATAAAGCCTGGGGATTCTCCGACACTTGATATCAAGGGTGGTTATTATTTCTTGGTCACCTTGGCGCAGAATTAATAGTGGAAAGCTAACACAAAATTAGGAGAGTTTCTTAATGAAATAATTGGATAATTTCAGAGTAACATAGAGAGGATGACATCTAGTAAACTATACTACTAATACTGCTAATGCTGGAAGCTCTTAAAATGGAAACAACAGAAGTTTTTCTCAAGATACTGAAGAAAGAATTGATCCCACTGTTTGAAGCTCTGATGAAGCTTCTGGGGGAATAATGTCCTCTAATCAGATTAGTGTCCCCTAATCCTCTAATCGTTGCTCACCAATGCAGAGGAGATCATTAAAGGTGTTAAGGATGGAGGCAGCCTGGGCTGCAGGGACCATGCCCTGGTTGAATTCGTGATTTTGAGGAATGTGGGTCTGGTGAAGAGTGGGGTCAGAACCCTGAACTTTGGAAGAGTGAACTTTAAGCTGTTGAAAGAATTGTTGGCCAATTGTTGGGATGCTGTCCTTAAAGATGTTGAGGAGAGCTGGCTACTCTTCAGGGATACCTTCCTGAGAGCACAAGAACTCTCCATCCCTCTGAATAAGAAACCAGGCAAAGGAGATAGGAAATGGGCATGGCTCAGCAAGGACCTGCTGGGCATACTGAGGGCAAAGAAAGGTGCGTACAAGCTCTGGAAACAAGGTTGTGTCACCTGGGAAGAATACAGGGATGCCGTCCATACTTGCAGATGTGGGGTCAGGAAAGCCAAGGTGCAGGCAGAACTGAACTTGGCAAGGGACGTGAAAAACAATAGGAAGACATTCTACAGGTACATTGGCCAGAAGAGATCAAAGGCCAAAGCAAGTGTACCTCCTCTGGTAAATGTAAAAGGAGAACTGGCTTCAACAGATGAAGAGAAGGCTGAGGTACTGAATGAGCTCTTTGCCTCAGTCTATACTGGCAGCCAGGATTCTAATATTTCTTATGTTCCTGAGCCCTACATCCCTAAACCTCTAGGTGGGGACTGGGGCGGTAAATCTCCCCCCTCACTGTAAGGACAGAGCAAGTCCGAGACCACCTCATGAGACAGCATGTGTACAGGGCTATGGGGCTGGATGGCGTGCATCCCAGGGTTCTGAAGGAGCTGGCTGAGGTTGTTGCTGAGCCACTCT
Source organism: Lagopus leucura (assembly GCF_019238085.1). Lineage (NCBI taxonomy): Eukaryota > Metazoa > Chordata > Aves > Galliformes > Phasianidae > Lagopus > Lagopus leucura. Next base: position 6,115,259 of record NW_024962268.1, on the reverse strand, counting down.
TCATCATATTTGAAAAGTCGTGGCTGTCAGGTGAGGTCCCAGATGACTGGAGGAAGGGTCACGTCACTCCCATTTATAAGAAAGGGAGCAAGGAGAACCTGTGGAACTACAGACTGGTGAGTTTCACCTGTGTACCTGGGAAGATCATGGAACAGATCCTTCTGCATGTCATGCTTGATCACATGAGGAATGAGAGTGTGATCCTAGACAGCCAGCACAGCTTCACCAGGGGAAGGCCATGCTTAACCAATCTGGTGGCTTCTATGATGAAGTGAAGGCATTGGTGGACAAAGGGAAGGCGGTCAATATCATTTAACTGGACTTGAGCAAGGCCTTTGACATCGTCCCCCATCACATCCTTATCTCCAAATTGGAGGGATGTGGATTTGATGGGTGGATCACTTGATGGATAAGGAATTGGTTGGAAGGCTGCAGACAAAGAGTGGTGATTAATAGTTTTATGTACAGGCGGAGGCTGGTAACAAGCAGTGTTCCCAGAGGTCTGTCTTGGGACCGGTGCTCTTTAACATCTTTATCAGTGATATTGATGAAGGAATCGAGTGCGCTGTCAGCAAGTTTGCTGATGACACCAAGCTGAGTGGTGCGGTTGACACAGTAGAAGGAAGGGATGCCATTCAGAGGAACATCAACAGACTTGAAAGGTGGCCCGGATGAACCTGATGAGGTTCAACACAACCAAGTGCAAGGTTTTGCACTTGGACTGGAGGAAGCCAAGACATTTATACAGAGTGGAAGGAGCAGTCCTTGAGAGCAGCCCTGCAGAGAAGGACCTGTGGGTCCTGATGGATGAAAAGCTTAACATGAGCCAGCAGTGTGCTCTTGCAGCTCAGAAAGCAAATGGTATCCTGGGCTCCATCAGAAGAGGGGTGGCCAGCAGGAACAGGCGGGAGATAATTGTGCCTCTCTACTCTGCTCTTGTGAGGCCCCATCTGCAGTACTGTGTTCAGGTCTGGAGCCCCCAGTATAAGAGAGACAGAGGGTTGTTGGATTGGGTCCAGAAGAGAGCCATGAAGATGATCAGGGGACTGGAGCACCTCCCCTACAAAGACAGGCTGAGGGAGCTGGGCTTGTTCAGCCTGGAGAAAAGAAGGCTGCGCGGTGACCTCATTGCAGCTTTTCAGTACCTAAGGGAGCCTATAAACAGAATGGGAGTCAACACTTTTCAAGGATAGATAATGGCAGGACAAGGGGAAATGGTTTTAACTTGAGAAAGGAAAGATTTAGGTTGGATGTCAGGGGGAAATTCTTTACAGAAAGTGGTGAGGTGCTGGAACAGGCTGCCCAGAGAGGTTGTGGATGCCCCGTGCCTGGAGGTGTTCAAGGCCAGGTTGGATGGGGCCCTGGGCAGCCTGGCCTACTATTAAATGGGAATTTGGAGGCCCTGCCGTGGCAGGGGGTTCGGAGATTCATGATCCTTGAGGAACCTTCCAACCTGGGCCATTCTGTGATCTGTGACTCTATGATCAGACTTTGAAAATGGAAAATGAGTGTATGCAGGGAAAATTATTCCTAGGATATGCAACGCATGACAAAAACCAACAGAACTTAGACTGAGAAGGAAAAGCACTGTCTATCTTGTGCAGTCCTGCAGGAGATCTCATATTATTTCTATAAAAATAGTACGCACTTCCAAGTTGGACCTTAACGTCTAATGAGCTGAAATCACCTTTTCTGTGCCTTTTCATCCAACTTATGTAAAGCTTACACATTGAACATAAAAAATCAGAGGAACTACAGGTAGACTGTGACATTTAAAATTTTTTTTTTTAATGTTTGTTTGAGATTGGCTTAAGCAAGTTTGTCAGGTGAGCCTCCCTTCTCCTGCTACCTCTATTTTTCCTTTTCACTTTAACATGTTAATTACTGCGTATACTCCTTCCCTCAATCCTTTGATGATGTACTTGAACCTTATTTAGTATACTAGTTCAGTACAAGAGTTATCCTGAAAGAAGCTCCTAGCCTTGATCCTGTATTTAATGTAGATATTTTTAAATTAAAATTCATCAGTAGAGACCGTTGTCTTCTCTTAACATTGGAATTGCCAAGTACAATTTACTTTATCATAAAGTGAATCATTTACCTTGCAGCTTTTCCTTCTTCTAAGGAGAAAAAGGAAAAGAAGGGATATCTCATCCTAACCAAAGGAGGAAATTATTTTCTCTGCTGTCTTTTTTTCCCCCTTAACAGAAACAGAAAGGAGTCTTTACAAAACTTCCCATATTTTTTTGATATTTAAAAACTCTGCCAACCCCTGTCTTCAGAGACAGACACAGACTCTGCTTCAGACATTTCCTATGGTAAGTTTCTGAGAATTCGTAGATGTTCATTCTCTCAGCATCTGGACAGAGTGAGCTTCCAACTAAAAAACAACAGTAAGACCTTGCTTGTGGACCCGTGGGCCCTTTAAATGGGAATTCCAGACTGTCAGCTATCCTTTTCTTATCAAGAGAACTTGAGCTAGTAAGAGTGACTGATGAGCACAGTCAGTCAGCTGATAATGACACCTGTTACAGAAAAGGGGAAGCCTATGATTTATAGAGTGAATTTTAAATATGGTTGTGGGATATGTTCAGCTAGGTGTTGTTTTGGTATGCTCCTTTTCTCTCATTATAATGTATTTGCACTTCTGAATATTTAAATCAGTAGTCTTAAAAGATGCTTTTCTAAAAACTTTTTATCTCTCTTGAGAATAATAATGCTTCTTAGGAACATGTCTAACAGAAGATATGTCACTTGTGTATGGCTTATAAAGTTTTTTCAAGGAAAATTAATTTCATAGTTAACCTGAGATTCACCAGTGTTTACTGCTAATTGGAAAGAATCTTTATTCTAGTCAGTGATTTGAGCCTGGAGGTTTCTATAAATTTAAGTAGTTTATAAATTATTGTGCCTTTTCCTTGCTAATTTCTGGAACCTGATTTACCACCATACAAATGCAGTGAATCCTAGAGCACAAGTTCAGTATTCAATACCTTTTTCTTGTACACTGTAGTCCTCATACAATGAGAAAGTCTATTCTTCCCCTATAAAGTAATGAATTAATGGTATGGTTTTAACATAATGAGAGAAAATTACCTCCCACTTAAGAAGAACACTTCTTCTGCCTGATGATATTTCTGTAGTTGCATTATATGATATTCTTGGCTTGTTCATGAGCTCTGGTAAACATGGGAAAAGATAGAGATGCGCACTCATAGAAATCAGGTCGGTCTTAATATTTTCAACAGTATTTGACAATGTTCATACATTATAAAATTGGAAAAGGGTTTTTCCACTTATGCTTGTTCCCAGGAAATTAACTTACTGTGAGGGACCAAAATCTCTTTACTCCAAATGCAAACACAATGAAGACCATCCTTGGTTATACATCTGAGCTGAATGATATATGAAGATGCAGCATTTGAAACAGTGATGTTAACAGCATTGGTTTCTATGGGCACCTAAAAGCAAATGATGTTTGCAATAAGACAATCTTATATTAATGTTTTTCTCAATCAAAAAACAAAAGTTCTGACCAAAAGTAGCAGTTGCCATCATCAATGAAGAATTACTGTATATATTAGTAATTTTTATTTGATTCTTGAAAGATGATACTCCCTTTTTCAACTAATTATGTTCTATCAGGACATGTAAGCAGTAGTGCAGGTTAACCCCCTCTTAAAAATGGATTCCATGTTACATACATTGAAAAATCATCACTTATTTGACTTTGATCTTTACTGGCATTCTGAAGAACAGTATTACAGCAACCTGGTCTCTAATGATAATAGTAGAGAAAATAATATAGTCTTTTAATTAAAGTGTAATCAGATCTGGCTATCATTTCTGATACCCTTTCTAGATCGTCAGCTTTTCCTCCGTTGGTTGGTATGCCTTATTGACAAGTTAATGAACCATATGATATAGTGATATTGGTTTTCTTTTTTTCAGCATAAAACTACTAATTTTTCTCTTTCAAACAGTTCAGAATCTATTGGCAGGTAACTAAGAGAATACTGTGAGATTTGCCAGCAAGTCATGCGCTGTGTTCTCTTGCTATCCATGTTTTTGTGTGCTACAACAATGTCCTGTTTATATCCTGCCATGTAGCTGTATGTACTACGTACTACTGAGCTGAAAATGAACCTCCTCATGTTCTCAAGAGGCATATGGAAATACTTACCGTTGTCCACTGAGTGGCTTTTGTCAGTGCCTCTCTGTATCTCAACTCGTATTCTGTAGGAGTTGTAGGTAAGTTCCATTTTATGACCAATTGCTTTGTGATCTGATGAGCTTTTATGTTAGATGGTGTCAAACACTTCCCTGCAATTGGGAACAGATTACATCAGTACAGGGGAAGCAGGAAAGCTTTGGATATTATGTGTCAATTGGGTGTGTTTTGCCAAAAATGGAGGAGTTGGCTGAGAACATCAAACAGTATGAGACTTAGAAAAATTGGAAATAAGTATTTACTAAATCTTTATAGTATCAACAAATTTGGGTTTGTGTGTGTAATTCTTTTGTGAACGCTACTTCTGATATCAGTAAAATCCTTTCTTTAAACAGGTGCTCCGTGAGTCTGAAAGGCAAAATCAAAACATCAGGAGTACTTCTAATTGTGAACTGTAGAAAAGATTCCAATTTCAGCAACTGTGTTTATCTATATAATTTTTAATCCAAATGGACAGTTTTCCCTCTGAAAATCTCCCAAGGAGTCATAGTGGTAATTTGGGTTTTACTGATAGTGCCTTTCAGCAATGAGAAGCACTTTTGAAACTTAATTAAAATTAAAAAAATTGTTACTCTGGGAAGTTTAGGATTTCAGAAGATCTTGATGTTAACTCAGTTGAGAATCTGTGAATAGGCATCTGCAGTGCATAGCTCATAGGATTAATTTTTTTCACATGCCCCTTGTAGTACTGTGTAATAGGTAACTGGCCTTAAAAAATAGCTGAAATTTGAAGTTTTCCCAAAATGTGAATTGTCTGTAGAAAAAATTCCTTGAATGTATGATACGGTGTCAGCCTGTTCTTTGTAAATATGTGACTCCTCACATTGTAGTGGAGAGTTATTAAGGTTAGGGTACTATGGTTAGGTTACGGTTGGACTTGCTGATGATGAATATCTTTTCCAATCTGAGCAATTCTATGATTCTATGATAAAGAAGTTACAAAAACCATCAGAAATAGAGGAAGCTGGTGAAGTATGGTATGCAAATGTCACTATATAGTTTTTTTGGGTATAGTATTTTATAGTTCAGCAAAAAAAATCAGATTTAAAGTCCTGATATCATAAAAATGGATGGACTTCCGCTATGGACTTCAATAAAGATTTCATAAAGAAGCCAATAAGGAAGGCCAAACTGCAGTGCTCTGAATCAGTGAAAAGGATAAGTGTATGGCAGGAGATAACATTTTGAAAATAATTTTGAAGAAAATCATACCATTGCTTCAGCAGGACACTGCAGTAATACAGATCATGAAGATATAATACCTGCTTTTCTTGGTGTAACTGAAATGTTCTTTCCTTTCACACAGCTGGCATGAGCATAGTTCACTGCTATCCAGATAGATGCAGAACGGTTCATGAAGAGATTTTTTCGTTCTATTGTGATGGAAGGTGATGAAGTGTTTCTTCTAAAAAGCTTTGTGATTCTCTCCCTTCAGAGAAGAGGAATAAGAATGAAAGCCAAACTTTTTGCTGGTTTATCATACACTTTTTTTTCCTCATAAGCATCATTATAACAACTCCTAGCTTTCCAGGTACTCATAAACAAAGTCATCATTTTGAAAACTTGAAAGTGAGGACTGAGCAGCTTGAAACAGCAAATGTAATTCCAGTATCCTAGCAATCCTAGCTTAACCTTGCAAATACATGTTGTGTACTGGAGAACTGCTAAATTCTTTACATTTATGAGGCACAGTGTGATAAAAGACAAAGATCTATATAGTTTTCTTTAAGATTAAAATGGGACATAAACAGCTTTTAGAAGGTACTGTTAGATGTGTGAGAGTTGAAGCTGTCATGGTAAAAGTAAGCTAATAGGGCAGGTCTACCATCTAAAGAGCATATTTGCAAGATAAAAAGTGCCTTCAACTTATGCGACTGTACAGTAAAGCTTTTATATAAAAGTGATTTTCATAATTGCTATATGCTTCAGGCTGGATAATGGAAACATACGTTGTACAACCTTGATTCTCAATCAGGCCAACAGCTGGCCAAGTTTGTATTATAAATTAAAAAAAATTCAGTGGCCATAACGTGTATTGACTGTCCAGAAGTTCTTGGAACCATTTAGGCAGTTTGTTTTGCTATGTCTCAAGCCATTTAATGCAGACAGAATTCCACAGTTCACTGACTCTCAAAATAGCTGAGGTTGGACTGGATGTATGGAAATCATCTCATCCAATACCATTGCTCAAAGCAGTTAACAGCAGGAAGAAGAGCAAGTGCAGGAGGCAGTCAGTGTACACTGTCCCAGAATTCCCTTTTAAGAGGCAACCTTCTGGAAGCCAGCTGAAGTTTTAGCCTTTTCCTTTGATCTGTAGTGAAAGCTTAAGTTCTGCAAGGTGTTCTTCATGTAAGCAGTTGCTGCAGAAATGTGGTCCTGAGTATGTAGGATTTGGGAGTACACGTGAATGCAAAGAATGTGCAAAGAAAAGCAGGACTTAGGGAAATAAGATTTAACTTTTGTGTGTGTGTGTTTTCTCACACTCAGTTTTCAGGCATTAAATGAAAGACTGTTCTTGTTCTGTTTGGACATCCCCCCAGATCCTGCTCTGCCATTTGCTCTCTGATGCATACAAAACATATTTTCCAAGGCTAAAGCTGTTCTAATTCAATATTCTTAAAAAGAAGTGGATAAGCATACTAATTACATACCTAGATACTTCAAGTATTAAATGTGCTGATCATGATAGAACATTTTATAATAGAACAAAACTCCTGGAAGCTTCCCTTGTCTTTTGCTTCAGACTAGTTGTGAATCAGCCATTAATATTTCAAACTATGATTTTGAATGCTTGATTTGAACATCTCTGTGGGAGTGTTATTCTTTAATACTTTTCTTTCTGACAATTAAATTGTAAAGTGCAAAGAAAAGAAAAAATTTCAGTGCTAGTCTAACATTGCTTGCAGATGGAGTGATGTCATCTTCTAGGCAAGCAGGAAAAAAATCCTTTGAATGCTTGTTATTTTCCTTCCAAAACAATAAAAAGGGAGAAGAAAGTTTTTCTTTCGGATTATCAGGCTGAAGCCTAGGAGGCTGAGATTCAAATTCTGACTCTAGATTGGGAAAACTTGTATCTCTGTGAGACAATTGCATCTCTCCTATCCTACCATCTCTTTCCCTTTTTACTGCCTTTTCTGTTCATAGCATCAACTCTGCAATTTACCAATAATACACTCTGATTTTGACTGGACATACAAAGAGCAACTACATTACAAATACTCTTGCCCTTAATCTCATGGCAAATCCAAAATACAAAGAGGTAAAGTGAGGAAAATCTCTTTCGTAATGAAGATACGGAGGCAGCAACATTAACAGTCCAGTGGGCAGATGTTGATTTAATCTTCACATCTGCATTTTACCTCATTTCTTTGCTTTAGCTCTCTTAAAAAAATGAAGCAACTGGAGATAGACGTATTTTGTTATTAACCTCTACAATTTAATTTCACCTATTAAACTCGCTAATTTGCAACTGCAGTAAGATACTTCAGAATCTATTTTATTTTCTTTAATGTAGCATATCCAGCATTTCATTGGTTATCTGGTTTAACATAATAATATTGCATAATGAAACTCAATCTTTGAAACTTAGAATGCATTAGTGTTGAATATTTGCTGCAAGTCACTAGACAAAAGTAATTAATTAAATGGTCTTTGGAAATAAAGTTTCAAACAGAGATTTTTGGTGCATGGAAAGGTGACTAATGACTAGCAAATTGCAGAAAGAAGAAGTTATTTATTGGATAAAACATTGTTTATTGGGTGGAGGGAGGTAGCTGTGGTATCATTTCCATGTTCTCAGTGGATAGTGAAGACAATTAGTGGTTGGAAGAGCTAATGTCACATCTCTGAAATATGGTTACTAACCTACATGTTTGTTCTGTTATCTTTTCCTTAAAACTGGGAGGGAAGGTGGAGGTTTTAGCTTGCTCAGCATTTAATGAATCAGTGGAAAAGATGGGTAAGTACAGTTGCTACAACTGAAGTCCTCTCAGTCCAATCCTGAGTAGTTTTCTGGGCACTCCTCAAGAAATTAGAAAATGGTACATCACTGTTCTTCAGATTAGACAAATGGTTGTTGACTCTATGCACCTGTTTCAAACTTTTCTGTAGATCTGTTCAAGCACAAATTCCAGCTGTTTCTGCATTGATTATAAAGCAAACAGAAGTGTCTGCTTAGTATCATGTGTGCTGCCAGTGTCACTCTCCCTGCAGTTTGAAATGTGCAGCTCTTACTAAGTCAGTAAGAATTGAAATTGAAAGGCTTGATCAGTATTGTGTAACAACCTACAATATGATTAAATATGTATGAAAAAAATTTAAGCAGGTAGGAATGACCAGACAGCAATGATAACTATTCATTTTCTGAAGTGACTTTTAGACTTACCATTTTAAAAATAAGGTGTAATTAATACTATTTGGAGCACTGGGTGCCGGCAGCCAGGTACAGGTTAGATCCTCACTTAGTTCTTTGTAACAGGCCAATTCATTGTCCCAATCTGTAAGATGGAATACATGGACTGGAAAAGACCCATCACCAACAACTATTTACAATCAATAGGGGCAATATAACTAGCAGAATCAAAGGAGAAAAAATGCAAAACAAGCTGTATTCTTTGTAAAATGAAATAAGTAGCTGCTGTATGAGCCTTATGTCATGTTTGTTCTCAAGGTAAGCAGCTCACTAACATTTAAACAAGAAACATTTAGAGAATTTAAACATGATCAGTCATGTTTCCAAATAAAACAGTTTTCTTATGTGACTATAGAAAAAGGACCATTCTCCCTATGTTTTATGTTTCCTTTAAGAGCTATTCTGCACCAAAAAACACAGTGTGAAAACACTTGCTTTCCTGCAGCTGTGTTGTGACACATTTGACACAGCACTGAGCAGTGAGTGTGAGCAGTGACAGTTTTGCTTCCTGCTTGCCACTGCTCTTCTTTAGAGCTTGAACTGTTTTTCTTTTAATTTGATTGGAGTACCTTCATACCATGGAAAGCACTACTACGTTCCCTGGGACAAAATAATTTCATGAATACAAGGAAGCATTTATATTTTTTTATCATCTGTTTGGGTTACTTTGAGTAAAGTTCTTGCAAGATAATTTCCTTATAGCACATGACGAAATTGCTGTGAACCTTCTACCCTAGCATACCTTTGGTTTTAGACTCCCAACTCTCTTTTCTGTGGTTTCGCACTTTCTGTCTCTGTCAGACAGTGTCTGTTGTGCCCTCAGTGTCTCTGCTGATGTGACAGACTGGGAACAGGAACTGTGTGGCACCACTCAGCTGTTTGCTGGAACATATGTAAGACAGTGCCTCCTGGGAGGTTGCTCCAGATCTTCAGAGCAGCCCATGTTCACCAGGGAGTTACTATGGCTTGAGAACCTTGCAGAACGAGGAGCAACTGTCCTGTGTGGGGAGAGACCCTCTTTGTTGGAAAGATTGCAAACTGGATGTGACAACAGCTTTGTCAGTAGCAACTTACTGACTGTTAAACATGAGTCTGTAGATATTTTGGAAAGTGTAGGCCGAAACGGAGGGTCTTCTAGACCTCACACACACCTTAGAAATTAATTCCATGCAATAATTTATTTCTTAATCAATTAATTTTAAGTGTGTATGAAAAAAAAAAGAGAGAGGGCTGGCATTTTGATGATCAATACCAAGGACAAGTGTGATATTTCTACAGTTTCCAACCTGTAAGATTTACTGGGGAATTTCTTGCAAGTCATTACACCAGTGTAGCTAGGACTATTTTTCAAGAATGGATTGACCAGATTCCAGAATTAGTCCAAAATCATCAATCACCTCTTTGTGGAGTTCATAGTCTGCTGTATGCTCCCAGACTCACAAAGATTGCATTACAAAGCAAGAGCATGAATTTTCAAACAGAATGATGTGCTTAATTTTTGGTAAAAGGTTTTGTGTTTTTTTTTGTTTCATTTTGTTTTTGCAATTGAACATATGTGTGTGGTTCAGACAAGGGGTAGTTAAACATTGATGATATTCTTAAAGGATGTATTAATCTGTAGTGGTTAAACATACTTTAATATTTCAGAAATCTCTTATCAGAAACCGTAGTCATAAAATCCGACTGTCCTCCTTTTGCTTTGTGTTTTATTGTCTGAAGAGTCAGCCAAAGTATCACCCACACTTTTAAAAAGAGGTGCAGAAAGAAAATGCAGGTGTTTTTTTGTTTGTTTGTTTAGTTGTGTCTTTTTCTTTTCTTTTCTTTTCTTTTCTTTTCTTTTCTTTTCTTTTCTT
>NW_024962268.1:6044814-6104754 GCF_019238085.1 Lagopus leucura | reverse complement strand
TCTTTTCTTTTCTTTTCTTTTCTTTTCTTTTCTTTTCTTTTCTTTTCCTTTCCTTTTCCTTTTCCTTTTCCTTTTCCTTTTCCTTTTCCTTTTCCTTTTCCTTTTCCTTTTCCTTTTCCTTTTCCTTTTCCTTTTCCTTTTCCTTTTCCTTTTCTTTTAGAAAAGTAGATAAAGATCTCAAAATACATTGGATATTCAATGTAGCTTTTTTTGTCCATAATGAATAGGACCCTGTTATTCTTGTATTTAGTAGGTTTAATCAGATGCCAATAAATTCATCAATATTAAGCAGGAAATGTTTGATATTCAGTAAGTAAATATATGTCTCTGGAATTAGTGTTATAGATCAGTTATCAAATTTACCCAAGTTATGTGATAAAAGATTGGTCTTCCTCTTTTCCATATTCAGAGTGATCTCTTCATATAACCTGAGAGACAAGCTATCCTTGGAATTTTCTCCATTGTTTAGATGTCAGTTATATATTTAAATTAACAGCAGATTTAGATGAGAAAATATGTCAGTATAGCTCTGACTTAAGACCACCATTCCACAAAACCTCTTTCTCCTACCAGAAGAAACGTGCATTTCCAATGCACAATTTTGATGCATTAGTTTATAGGCATTTGCAGATTCCTTTTCGAAAGGCTGAGATCAGGTCTTGCTTGTTTCTACAGCAACATAAATAATTATGGAATTCTTTGCTTTCTAGTCCAGCCACCAAACCAAATCTTGCTCACTTGCATCCTCTACATGGTACTCTAAGAATTGGGAAAAGGAGCAACTGCTCTCATATTCTCCTCTTCTTTTACTCTGAATTGAGCCTTTCTTTGGTTTGGTAATTCTTATTTTCTTTTAAAGAAACACCTGGAAAATAAACCTTTTTGGAACTTCTCTAACACTTTTTGTCAGTATGTTTGTAATATGCTACTCTTGAAACCATGTGAAATAATAGTTCTGGAGAGGTTGTTGAGGTGAAATCTAATGGAAATCTCTTCACCCTTCTACAAAATTTCTGTTAACCTCTTCCCAGATAATTTCTATTAACTGAGATCCAAGTGGTGACCACACTGTTGCAGACCTGTCTGCTTTAAGAAAAGAAAGGGCTTGTGTTGTTCTTCATGCTCTTGATTTTACCAGATTTTTTTTTTCCTCTATGAGAGAGTTTAAAAATAGTCAAGGCAAAATAGTAGCAGAGTAGTTTTTATGCATGGAAACTCTCTATTAGCTTACCCCACACCTACTGCCCCAGCCCATATACTCAAGTCCTGTATTACACTCTTCAGCTGACAATACCTTATTACCATGTTTTCAATTGTCCTACAATTGGGAGATTTAGTGTACTTATGCACATTCAGTTTTATCCTGTTCATTTTTAGTTTTACTGTACTGCTTTCCCTGAAAGAACATATGTATTGTTAGTTCCTCTATACCTTGCAATATTTTTAGGCCTGTACAAGGTGTACAAAGAGAAAACTTTTCCTGTACCAAAGATAGCACAATCTAATTTCCTTTTTAAAACAAAGAAACAGCCAGGCAGGCAGATGAGGCATAGTTTTTCCACTCTAGAATTTTGTTCTTATTTGTCTGGTATTCTCAGTAGCACTTTGAATTTAGTCCAGTGGGATAACAGCAAGGCTTAGAAAATAATGCATGGTTAGTTTCAGATAAATAGTCTTACTATGATATCTCATCCAGTACTATGTACTAGAAAATGTACCTTCCCTGCTGTGGCTCTTAGCAAGTAGGATTATTTCTGCCTACAATAAATTCCACATGACCACCATGCTCTCTATTGATACATATTTGAATGATCCATTTTGCCATTGACAGTAGTGTATTAATTAAATCTAAACCATAAAAGTTTGTTAATATAAACGGTACAGATTTTATTGTCTTTTGAGAAGGCCACTAGGAGGCCCCCAGAAACAAGAAACAGAAATAGACCCTGTGCCTTCAGCCCTGCAATAGGGAGTGAGGTCTTGGGAAACAGTAAGAAATTCACAGCTTCTACATTCTGAATTTCAACCAAAAAGCCCTATGCCATATTTCAAATGCAGTCACTTCAGCTGGTATATTTCCATCAGCAAAGATCTCCATCTTTGTCATTAAATAGTCATCGTGTGAGAAATGTTTACGCACCTGAAAGCTGCTTGCAAAATGGAAAATCCCAGCTTAAATAGTTACAGGAATCTAAGGAATAAAAAAGAATACATTTAACAAGACAACTGTAAAATAAATAGGGAAATCTTTTACTAATTGTAGTTTCTTCTACCCAGAGTCTTTAATCCACTAATGATTTAAATCATACATCCTTGTCTTTGAGTAATCTTTAGAATTTTCACTACATATAAACAGTAGTAAATCATGCATCAAATGAAAACTCACCTGCTACAAATAAAATGATAGCTGCAAGCAGAGAGTTCTTCATCTTCTCTGAAAAGAAGCATAATGATTACTATCAACATTACACTATCTATAGTCTATTCTTTACACTTCCTTTTCTAACTTCCTTTCAGTCCACTAGCTGTAATTGCATTGGTTGAATACAAATAACCTGCTTGTTAATGTGCTAGACTTTCAAGCTTCTGTTTATTAAATATATTTACAAAATCCTAACTTCATGCTTATGAAAAGTAGAAACTTTTACCCTTGCTGTTTGCAAGAAGTAACAACATGATTCTTAAATGTGTATAAGATATCAGCAGGGCAAACTTAGGTAGGTGATTTAAGCATCTTCGAAGGTCTAGGCTAAATATCAATGTGAATTGGAAATACTGATATCAAAAGTAAAGCAAAGTTTGTGACTTACTCTAACATGAATGTTTGGATACTGCAGAAATAATAGTAGCAGCAGACCCTGCTTGTCTTCTCTTTCTGCCTTCTTTTCCCACTCAAAATAACATCAGCACTGCAAAGATGCTGTATCTTCGTTGTTGGTAGCAGCCCTGGGAGCTTTACTGTAGATAAAAATCACACACCAGGTGTGACTACAAGTTCCACGTCTGTGAAATCTGATGATAGAACATTTAAAATAACTCTAGGCACAGAAGCCATCAGAACTAGCATAGGAGTTGCTGCTAACACTGTAAAGGGAAATTTTCAGAAAATTTCAGTACTCTAGGGAAATTTCCCCTCTGTGTTTAGACAGCTGCAAGCAGAGACTGGATTCAGACCTACCTGGTGATAGGCAAATTTTTAAATTGTCTTGACAAACATAATGTATTTCAAGTAGAATATTAAATACCAATATATATATATTGCTATCAATACCTGTTTAAAATGAATCACTTGTTTAAAAAGAAAGATATGGACGTGGTTCTGAGCCTGCTGTACAGTGGCAGTGTGTGACTAATTGCACCAGCAATATCTTATCAGATTTTCTGAAGTGTACGTTCATGAAACACAAATGAGCATTCAATTCTACTGGGTGTTACAGGGAGTTTCCTAGTAATGTGATTGTATGGGCTTGGGAGCATGTTCCAAAATGATGAAGGGAAGTAGACAGACATGCATGCAAAATTAAAATCTCTCTTACCTGAGAAATCCAAATATCTGCCTTGACAGCACTTCTCACAAAGAACAGAAAGAGGATAGTGGTAATTCATTAGCAGTAAGGAAAAACTGACAAAGAGGTAACACAGGTCGTAGATGGAGAGATTTTGATAGTAGAGTTTTTTTGATTGCAGAGTTCTAGTTTCAGAGTAAAATAAAAGTGCACAGATGGCCAAGGAGGCCCATGGCATCCTGTCTTGTATAAGTGAAATAGTGTAGCCAGCAGGGTCAGGGGTAAAGAGAAGCAAGACCATGTGATGATTGCTGGAGCTCTAGGTCTCAGTAGGGATGTTACTTCCATTTAAAGAAAAAATAGATCAACAGGTAGAAGTGCAGAGATCACACTGCCAATCAAAACAAAGGACAGAATTTTATAAACCAGTGTTTGCCATGGGAATAGGAACCTGTTATTAATTATAGGTCAGGTATACAGTTGCCGTAGTAGCCTTTTGATGTTTAACAGAAACTGAGCTATTATTTATGAAATACCTTTTGCATCGGACTGCTTTTTCAAGTGTTTAATATTTTAGCTCTTTTTCTTGCATGGGTTTCAGTCAGAATTGTATATGCCTTAAATTTTTCTGCTATTCAGAACAGGTTGAATTATGCCATCTTCAGTGATAAGCTTAAAATCACAGTAAGGGTTCTTCTCTTCGCTTCTCCTGCGAATTAAATGGTTTCTCAGTCCATAGATGCGGTTAAGCATTTCTCTCAATGTTTTTCTTTATTTGCTTATTTAAATTCTGCAGTAAAAGACAATGCAGGTTATCAACCTGTGTTTATCCTCTGTATGCAATATTAAGCTCTTCCACTTAGCCTGGACTGCATCAAGTAAATTAATAGAAAAAACAAAGGAAAATCTTTTTGCTCTACCCAACTTCACCTGTTGGCTGTTACACTCCAAAGCAAAAAGAAGCTCCAAAGATGCACAAGCACGGTGATGAATATCTTGCCAGCCCCTTTGTCCTGCTTTATACCTGTGGAACACATCAAAGGTGAATGAGGCAGCCTGTGAGCTTCAGAGTCCATTTTTCAAGCAGGCCTTGTGCTCCTGAATGCTAACAAAACAGAAGAGACCTGTAATCTTGTGTACTCAGAGTCCTAAATACATTCTAAGGCAGTTTGGATAATGTGGAACAGGCAAGCTCATTAAAGCACATGCAGAGTCTGGTAGGCAACTGAAGCAGAATGTAGACTGAAAATGGATTGCACCAGCAAAGGAATATCTCACTTGTATTTGAAGTCTTACCTTTTCTGAAGTGCAGGCAGTTGAGGTCTTCATTTTCTTCTGGTTGAGTGTGTGTATTTTTGCTTCAATTGGCTTTCTGTTTATCTATTGGGGGGAAAAAAAAAAAAAAAAAGTCTATATTGGATACAGTTGACCTGTTTTGTGCATATTGCAACAAATTCAATATCATAAAAAATTCAAACTTGATTTTGTCCCATTATTACTACATGTTGAAGTCCTGAATCATTCTTCTATGCACCTAAAAAAGATCTACACTCACAAGTTATTTCTTACATAACTGCTTCCAAAAAGTAGATGTGCAAGTCTGCAAAAGATTTGAAAGGCTGTTGCAGACTACTTTTTGCCAGAGAACATCAATGTCTGAGTTCAAAAAGCAATTCTGATATGGCCTTTGAAAAAAATCCCACTCAGCCCTTGGCCACACCCCTGGGGGAAACTCGCTGTGATAGGGAGTCTCCAACACACTCTGTTTCATCCTTTCAAGTTCAAGTTACATTGTGAAATAGTTTATCAATCAAAGAGCTTTATGCTATCTTCATGGAAATCACACTGCTCACCCTAACGCGTTAGCTGAACCTTCAAAGAGATCTTTCCAAGAGGTTTAAAAACCCCTGAAAATAGATGAAGCGTAAATAAACAGAACAGCGAATGTGGATTATGGGAGAACCAGCAATTTTTATATCTAGATGAAGATTCCTTGGAAGAAAGGAAAAGAAGAAAACTAAATAGATTTTATTCAGACCAAAAGTGAAGTAAATTCTACTTGTACAGAGTAGATGTATGGTGTCACCACTGTGATGCCCAATCTCCTTAAATACAAATGCAGAGTTTTGTCTGGTGTGTCAGAAGGAATATTTATAAGAATTGAGGCAACACAATCAGATGAGACAAGCATTTTCAATTTACTGCAGCATCACAGCTAGTGCTGCAGTTTTGTTTCCTGATTAATTGGAAGAAATCTTCCATGCCATATTTCAGACCAGTGATAGGAAAACAACATTCAGTAGGCATAAGCTGGCTGAGCTGTGTTCAGAGGCAATGCCTTAAGTATTTTGATTTGAATTAGAAACAAGACCTTTCTAGATCACCTTTCATTGCGTCTTACTGCTCTTCTTGGTTGGGATAGAACTAATTTTCTTCACAGCAGTTCATATAGTCCTGTGTTTTGGACTTGTGATGAAAATAGCGCTGAAAACTCTCTGATGTTTCAGTTATTGCAGTACAGTGCTGCACAGAGCCAGGGACATCTCAGCTTCTTGTGCTGCCCTGCCCGTGAGGGATCTGGGGCTGCACAATTGCTGGGAGGGGGCATGACCAGGACAGCTGACCTAAATTGGCCAAAGGAATGTCCAGTACTATGTGGTGTTGTGCTGAAGAGTAAGTCGGGGAACTGGCTGAGAGACCTGGTTTTGCTTGGAGGCTCACTGGGCATCAGTTGGCTAGTGGTGAGCAGTTGTGCTGTGTATCATTTGCTATGCTTCTGTTGTTTTGTTTGTTTCATTTTGTTTTGTTTGTTCTTTAATTTTCTTTGGTGATACCAAAATAATTCACAAAATGTTTTTTTGCTATTTTTTGTACAGAACAGAAAGTCAGGGAGGGATTAAGTTTTCCAAACTGATGAAATAATGTCATGGTTTTTATTTTTCTTCATATCCATGGTTGCAACAGTTACGCAGGAGGTGCAATTGGTTGGACTTATCTTGACAAAGGGCTTTTATTATGGGACTAACTACCATGCTTTAGAACATCCTGGCATGGACTATTTTGTATCTCCCCATCTAGATTACTCTGCTTCATATCGTTGCTAATTCAGAAAAATCACTCGAGCAAAGATTGGTGTATAGTTAGTCACATCTCATTTGAGCCTCTTAAACATAAATATTGAGTATCAGATTATGGCCCCTTGTGAATTAGAGTTCTGACCACAAGCTCTATAGACTTGTGGAATTCTTGGCTTTCTTCTAGTGCAGTGTGAATTCTGATAATAATCTTTTCTTCCAGCTTAGTTTTACTGCCATTGACATAGGAATGCCAGAGAGGTTGTGACTCCCTGAATTTAATGCCCTACTCTCATAGGTAACCACTTCTTGCAATCTCCGTCATGAACTGAAATCATTCCATCTTAAAAATTGTTTTTTGGTTCTCTCCACTCATAACAGAGGCTGTTCCTAAATTTAGAAATGTCTGGTGAGATTTCTTTCTAGCTTCTAGCCTTGTATTTATTCCTGTCTGAATTACAGTTGTACATTTTTCAGTGAACACACTTTAAACATTTTCTTTCCTACTTCACACTATCAGTCTGTATTTTCCTAACTTCAAGAACTCATTCTTTCCAGGACTATTATCATGTGAAAAGTACTTCATTTTCCTGATTATCTCATTAGCTTGTCTCTGTGTATTCTGATTCTCTGTTATTTTTCTATTTATGAAATAGCAGAAAATAGAAATAGCAGAAATAGAAGAAGAAAGATCTCTTAGGCTGTTTCTGGCTTTGTCCCTATTTTATCTGCCTTTTGCCAGGGGAGTTATCACGGTGAAGTCTGCTGATCGCAGGGGGCCAAGTTTTCATTTCTGAGTTGATGAGGTGTGGATAAGTGATAGGTCACAGAATGTGACAGGTTTTCTGAATGTTCGGACATCCCAGCACAGTGAGGAGGCTTTGTTTAATGCTGAAGCACATACGGTGCACATGTCACAGCACTTTAACGAAGGTGCAGACATGGTTATGATGCTTATAAAATCATGGAATCATAGAATCGTAAAACATAGAATCGTAGAATTGCAGAATGGCTTGGGTCAGAAGGTCATCAAGTTCCAACCCACTTCCATGTACAGGGTGGCTACCCACCAACTCAGGCTGCCTGGGGCCCAACCAACGCAGTCTTAAATCCTCCAGGGTGGGCATCCACAGCTTCTCCGGGCAGCTTGTGCCAGTGCCTCACTGCCCTCTGAAAGTAGGTCTGTTCTGGTTTTTAAAAAATAATGAGCATAATAATATACAATCAAGTGACATCTTTGATAAAAAACCAAGCACTTCAAGCAAAGCTACCCAGTTTCTTTTTTCTTACACTACAGTATTATCAAAAAGCCCTCTGCAAACTTTACTTTCCCATTTTGAAGAATGCAGATCCTGCTTAGCTCTCTCCAGTTAGAGAATTTTACTTTTCTACAGAGGTCTATAAAGATGGCAGAGGGTCTAGAGGGGAAAACATGAGGAGCAGATGAGGCCCCTGGTCCTGCTGAGCACAGAGCAGAGGAGCTGAGGGGAGGCCTGATGGCGGCTGCAGCTCCTCACAGGAGTGGAGGGCAGCGCTGAGCTTTGCTCTGTGTGACAGCGACAGGGCCTGAGGGAACGGCATGGAGCTGTGCCAGGGGAGGGCAGCTGGGGGCTGGGGACAGGGTGTGCACCAGAAGGTGGTCAGGCTTCGGAACAGGCTGCACAGGGCACCAAGTGCCGGAGTTCAAGGAGTGTTTGTACTGCACTCTCAGACATGGGTTTTGAACTGGTACTGCTGCACTGGTGGTTCTGCTTGGAGCCAGGGCTCCAAGCCTTTTGAATGTCCTTGTGGGTCTCTTCCAACTTGGGATATTCTACAATTCTAGGAAAATTTTCATGGCACCATGAAGCAATGGAGCTCTGCATAATTACAATTGCAAGCTTCTTTTTTTTTTTTTTTTTTTTTTTTAATATATATATATGTATGAATAGGAGAAAGCTGAGGAAAACAGGAGTAGTATTAAGAAGTGCTGAAGAGTAAACCTGAGCTGCAGAGAAGATAAGGAACCTTGAAATGGAGGAAATTTGAATCTAATCCATTTATATAATACTTTTTTAGTGGTCTGTTTTCTCTTCAGAAACAGGTTCTTGGTAAAAAAAAACAATATATTGTCAATATGTAGACTCCGATGTTCAGCTGGATATGATAAATATGTAAAAGACACATTTGAGGTAACAGAGAGTGCCACTGGAAGATCTAATAGGTGAGCTGACCTGCTTGTAGTTTTCTTGTTGGGGTCTTCTTTATGAATGCTCTGAAGAAACTGGATATACATGGATGTCTGGATAACATATTTTTTTTTTTCCTGTAAAATAATGCAAGAATAGATATATATATACACAAACTACAAAGAGATTACACTCTGGATTAACACAGTTTGCAGTGGTTCAGGGTCATTGACAGCCATACAGTTATAGTTAAAGATACAGTTGTTTGAGAGATTTGCTCTCACTGTGTGGTTGTAAGAGGATGTGAATGAAATCTGATATCTCTATATACCACCCTGTTTTTCACAGAGACGGGCTGGAGGAACAGGGGAGCCTGCCTGATAGCTGAAGAAAGCAGTCTCTGACAAAGAGTGTCTAATCATCTGAGCATCCCTGTGGTACCCTGCCTCACCCAGTGCTGGAGCTTATTCTCTGATGTGAGTGATACAGATTGATTCTGAGTGGAGAGAAGCTGAGATGGTTTTCAAAAGCAATGTTTCTTTGTTTCTGAAAGAGGGAAGCTAAGGCCTGCGTGCTTGACCCCACTTTTTGTTAGCATCACTTCAGTCTTAGGAGAGGTTGGAGAACTAAGTCCATGCTCAGCCATTAATTCAGCTTTCTAGAAGTGAAACAAAATGAAGAAGCTTTCAGGAGGAAACAGCACTGTAACAGAGAACAACTTTTTTTTTCATTTGTCCCTTCTGCCTTGGGTTCTGAAGAGAAGTTGGGAAACTTTGAGTCATCAGCTCCACTCCTGTTGAAGTAGTTGTCTTTCAGCCTGTTTGTAAATTTGTAAGGCTCCAACTTAAAATTGATTGTTTCTTATTCACATTACTCCTTACAGAAGGCTATACCAGAACTGTTTGTCTCTGTGACATAATTGGAAAAAAGCCTGAGTTTCTAGTTTGTTTTTCCTTTTTATAACGATTTAGAGGAAGAATTATGAAGAAATATAATGATTCACCTTTCTTCCCAGTATTCATTACAAGGGAATTTGATCTTGGAAGACGCAGCTGTGTTTATGTCTTTTGAGTGACTAGGGCAGTAGCCATCCACAACATGTTTAATAACATCTCAGAGCCTTGCAAGACACAACAAAGACATTTTATAACATAAAAGAGATTTTGACATAAACATTTCATTGCACATCTCAATAAAGAGGGTCTGGATTTCTTTAATTTTATTATGCTACGTTGCAAATTACATCGCAAAAGCATAACACAAGATGCATTGACAACTCAAGAATTTTATGAGATGGACTAGTCTTTAGAACTTTTTCTTCTTAATCTGTAACATGGACAGCTAGTGGAATGAAAAGTCTGACATATCTAACATTCCATACTGGCTCTCAATCACTCTGTTTTCTGTTTTCCTCAGTTCCTCACGATCTTTCTTGAGTGGTTACCAAATTACCTAGAATTTTTCAATGAGTAGGCAACTATTGGTTTTCAAATCAAGTATAATTCAAACAATGTCCATGGTCCTGTGTATGGCAAGATGAATGGAATAGAGTATCATCAGCTGGGTCCAAGCTGTGCTACAAGAACCACACATGCTAGTTGCACAGCTGGGGTTCCTGCTCTCCAGCTGAAGCTGGAATCAGCATGTCTCTGTGAGCCCTTCTGCAGGTAGCAGAAAACCTTGTCCCTCTGTCTCCTCCTCCATAAATTTTCCATATAAAACATGAATTTAAGTTAGGTGAAGATCTCTTAAACATGTTAATGTTTCACTGAGACACAAATACATTAAAATATTTTTACTTAACTGAGTTTCTGAGTCATGAAGAGTAAGAAGAAAATAACATATACATCACAGATCTGAAACTTTGATAAGTTTCTGAGTAGTGTTGTGTAGGCTTCGTACATCTTTATATAATCACGTTCTCACTCATGGTACTGGATAAGTTTTGCCCAAGAAAAGAAGCAGTTAATGGAGGGAAAAGTCCAAGAAAGGTCACATTTATTTATGCTACTTTATTACAACTTTTTTAAGGGAAAGGGGTTTTTTCATTAAAAGTAATTTAAAAAGTGAAAATTATAATGCAGACTACAAGCAATTAATTTGTGTCCTGTGCTTGGTAATCTGCTCACCTCAAGGAAGTTTATCTTCAGAGATCAAAAGACAAAAGTCACACTCAGAAATATGTTCTCTCATGTCACATTGCATGCTTTAAATAGCAAAATTTAAAGCTGACACTTGATTTGAAATACCTTTTTAAGGTCTCCATGGAGACAGTGTTGTCTTTGCAAAAATGTTTTTGTGGGGTACAAGGCAGAAATTCACAACATCTTCAAACTTCCAAATTGTACCAAGAAACTTTTCTTTTTCTAAATTAAATTAAGACAACAGGGCAAAATCTACCAGGCCATTTCTAAATTACTGACAAAACAGAACACTGCTGTTTGAAAATACCTTTTCAGAGAGCTGAACAATGAAGGTGTGTGATCTTAATTAATGCCAATAAATATCAGCATTTCCCACTATAGTGGGAATCAGAGGCTTTGAGAATAATCAGGTTACATTTAACAGTATGTGCTGATGAGAACTTATCTGCAAAAGACTTGTTTGTGTAACCCCTACACTCCAATAATGCTAACAGTCATGGACAAGCTAAGTAGGTTAAGATTCTTGAAGATAGATTTTGGGTTTTTTAGGTGGTTTTTTTTTTTTTTTTTTTAGTAGGAAAAAAAAGCAATTAAAATCCCCTTTCTCTGACAACTATTTGAAAATCGTTTCTTGAAAGAGAATAAAATAAAATCTCCAGTATAGTGGAGCTTTATTGTCCTGGCACTCTGAAAGGCAACAGTCAAGAACCAGAGACAAGCATGGTCTGGAGGAGTAGAGTACTCATGCAGAGACAAGCAGGGTGTCCTCTCATCAGCTTTCAGATGCTGTCAGTTTCTGAGCTCCTGTCCTTTGGTCTCTTATAAAAGGACGGTTCATCACAGGTGGTGCAGTTTTGCAAAATGTCATTAATATTTAATATTTTTTCTGAGAAATAAATGCTGCTAAAAAACTTCCTCATCCATTTCTATGTCTAGGTCTACTCATGGTACATTTTGTATAACAGTAATGAAATAAGTGATATAATTGAACTGCTCATAAAAGTGCAGATGAATTAGCTGATTTCCCAGACACACTGATATCAAATTGTTAGTAACAGGAAAAATGCAAAATCAGTGGGGAGATTTAAAATAGCTAACAAAACTTAGCTGGAGTCCTGCTGACAACAAAGTTTTAAAATTTGATTACAACCAAATTAAAAAGTGACAATGTCATTTTCAAATCTGACTCCCTAAAGCCAGTCCTAGTCAGGCACATGCATCCATGGTTTTAACTGGCTTCTGAAAACCAGCTCCTGAAAACCAGCCCTGTTCTACAGATAAAAGAAATAAAGGCCTTCATGAAGACCGAAGTAGAAAATATAGACTCAGCTCCCTGTGGCTGCAAGAGTTTGCCATGTAAAAGGCTTCAGACATTCAAAAGTCAGTGCTCTGCCACTGCTGAGATGCTGGTGGCTCAACCCAAGGGCATCTCAGGCAGGGGCGTGCTGTCCAGCTGCAGGAGGATGGGTGTGTCCTACAGCCCTCCATCGAACACTAGGCAAAACCGTGGCTTCCTTCCCCGAGACTTAATGGCATCCTCTGTTTCAGGGTTTGGTTTTAGCACAGAGCTTGCTGCTGAAGGCTCTCAAATCTTGCTGCCCTGCCGGCTCCTGACACCGCCGGTGGGGGTGGATTTTGCATTTATTACTTCACAGTGACACCTGCTGGAAAAGACCCCTTCCTTAGGCAGGTAAGGTGTATTTTTAGAGTGAATGAAACCTAAGTTGGACACCGTCAGAAGATTATGTCAAGTTGGGAAAAGGGCGTGGGAAAAAAAAGATCAGAAAAACATTGTAAACGTTATGAGAGCCACTAGATCCCCATAAAGTACCCTGTTGTGTACCCCTTAAGACATGAAGCAATTGTCAGCACTTTTATGCCGAAAGTCCTGACTCAGCCAGGTCTCGTCCCCTCCCCAAAGCTATGCATCGTGTATTTCTCTACCGTGATTTCTGAGGGCACTGAAATCTGTTCCCAGACATCTGGGTTTGATGCACATAGAGAACAATGTTTTTTCTCCCGTTCCTATGTACTTTTCATGTGCGAGAATGGGCCACTAGGTGTCACTAAATGCCACTAGATCCGTTGTGGTTCCAAGACCCACTCGAACGTGCTGATACCAACAATGAATATACACCCTGTTCATCACTGGCTTTTTGCACTGGCCAACGTGCAATTTTTCAGGTTTCAGCAAGTTTGAAGAAAAATCTCTGGCTTCGAAGTAGTACACATAAATATTCACCTTTCACTTTAATTTTAACAGAAAAAATTTATTTTATAGTACAGTGTGGTTGAAATATCCTTGGTCAGTAGAAGCTGTTAAATGATACGTGTTAGCATTTGAGAAGAGCTGCTCTGTGCTCAGGACTAATAGAGCACTAGCACTGCATGCATATTTGTGCTGTGTTTGTTCATCAAGGCTGCGCTCAATAGAAGTCTCTGTCTTTCTGTATAGATGAAGCAAAAGCTGCTAACCATATTCTTTTTCAGAATATTTTTGCACTTGAACATTCAGCCCATACATGAGTTAGGACTGAAGCTGATACATGCGCCTCAGCCTAAGTTTTGTGCAACCCCTCTAGATGGTAGAATAAGTATCATATGAGCCACCTCTTTCTTCACAAAGTTTGTATCCTAGGTTTGCTCCTCTTTTTGGGAGGCATGGGTGTTCACAGAGAGGGAGGTTAGGGATACAGTGGCCAAACTGTTTTGAGAAGTGGCAGACAGGCCAAGGGTTGTGCCACCAAGCACTTCTGTACCGCGATAGGGACTGAGTCACAGGATGTACGTTTGTCGCTGTCTTTACAGAAGTCTGTGCTGGAGCTATTAATGCTGAGCTCTGACTGCTGACCCAAGGTGTAACCCTGTCAGACATCATTTCCTCAAGCTAGCGGAGACTAGGACCTCCTGGGGAAACCCCCAAAGGTATTTGTGTTTCTATAGTTAACTATTTGACATTAAAAACAAGATGGAAGTATATGTTGGACAGTGAAAAATAAACTGAATGCTGAATAATCATTGCTTCTGCTGTGGGAGCAGTAGTTCTGCAGAACAAAAAGTAATGTTGTGACTATTAGTTAGGACTGTTCCGTTAGTCAGCAGGAAGACTGAACTTAGACTGCTTGTTCAAGTTTTGCTCTTGTAACAGGAATGTCATTCAGGTTTTTCCTTTGGTATGTGTACTCTCCTTTTCATAGGTTTATGTATACATACATGTTTTTATATATATTTTACAGTTTAACCTCTCTACCTCTGAAAAAAGATACTACTCTAGCCCTCCAGATTTTAGAATTAAAATGATGGGGAATGATAGAAGAAACAAGCTTCTCATTGCTCTGCTTATTTTTTCCGCTTGGACTTTCCTTCCCTCAGACCAATTGTCACTCCTCTCATGCACAGATGAGTAAAATTCTCCCTGGCACAGTTTTTTTTCCACATAGAAAATGAATATGACCTCATCTTATGTATCTCACAGAATGTTTTAAGGTATAATACATGCATGTTTTCAGAGAGTACTGAAGATGAAAAGCAATATATGATAAATATAAATCTACTTTGATCATAAAGGGCACATTACTATTTTTCCTCATCTCTCTAGAAAGCAGTAATGCCATCCTCTTCTAAACATCCCTCAAATATATGTACAAAACAGGAATAAAAATAATTATTAGAAGATAAAGAATTATAAATAAACAAATACAGAAATAGTTTATTTTAAGATGACAATTGGAATCTCTCTGCCTTGGCTCTTTTGATCTCCTTGATGCTCATTAAATTGTGGATGGCAGACCCTGCCTTCATCTTTGAGAAAGAAACTAGAGTGCTGCTTAAGCACTAGCTAAAGTTTCAAAGGTAATGAGGCTTGGGACCTACGGACTGGAAAGTATAGATTGATTTGCATGCTTTTTCACCTCTCCTGCTGCTTATTTGTATTGTTCTTACTTTTCCAGCCAGCTCAGAAATTCTCATCTGATTTGTTAATATTTGCACATTGCCCATAAGCATTACTGATACTCTTCAGGTAGGCAGGGAGGAAAAGCACTGCCCCACTGAGCCTCCATGACTTGAGTTGTGACACTCACTTTTATCTGCTGCCTACCCTGGAGGAGCATTACGTATTTTCCATAGCAACTGTGTCTGCTGAATTCACAAAAATAGGTTGTAAGTTTAGAGCCTATAACTGAAAGATTAAAAAAGGGGGGGTGGGAAGAATGAAAAGCCATTTCCTTGGTTCAGTCTTATAAGGATATATGCATTCTCTATTTATTTTTCTGCATGTACTCTGTTGTGTTTTACTATAATTTATTTACCTTAGGTTTGCTGGTTTTGATGTTGTGGCTTCCTTTTCTTTATATTCCTTTTCTAGTTGGAGTTGAAATATGCTGCAAAATATGAGTTTGTGTTCAGAGTGGTGCAGAACTGTCTCAGCAAAAAGCACAACAACTCACAGGCTGCTGCCTGTCTTTGCCCATCTGGGCCTGTGTGCTGTGCTAGCTAGCTGTGCAGGGCAGTGTAACACACAGGCACAGAGGTGAGTGAGTTCCTCTACACCTAAAATGGGTTCTCATGACAGGAAAGGCTTGCAAAATTGAATCTTGTATTGTAGTCTAGATGTGCTGTCCTAATGTCTTAACAATGAAAGCACACTACTGGAAAGAATTTCAAGCGTCTTACATAAAATAAAATAAAATTTAAGTTAATTCCAAACCCAGAAGCATCCTACCCTGCAACCAAATGTGCTATATATATGCTCTGTAATGTGTTCTTCCCTTGTTCTGATGTGTAATGGTTCTCCCTTCTTTTACTGGTTCACTCCAGTACAGCATGCTGAAGCGTAATGAATGATACTTGTGAAGTGCTTCTAAGATAAGCTATGGAAGCATATATGTCTATCTGGTAGTGGCTACTGTGTTCATGACATATTCAAGGCACAACATGCGAGAACTTCTCTTGCAGGTGCTCACTGCTCTGCTCTCTGAAACGGTGGTGGTGCACAGCTGAGATGGATGGCAAGAGTCTCTGAAATCTGCAACCTAAAATATGCTATCACCATGCTGATTTGTTATTTTGGCATGTTAGACAAATCAATAAATGTGGCAATGGTGATAAATCCAGTGAGTTTTTTTTTTTCTGCGTCTGATCTTGTTCATACTGGTGAAAGAGTTTGAAAGGTTTTAAAGGCAGAGGGAGTTACAGCAAGACAGAAAACAAAGTTTGCTTCTAGACAGCAATACTAGCATGGAAGCTTTTTAAGTGTAACATACATCATCTATCTCTGCACATAAGCTCCTGCTGAGGCTGAATCCTAACTGGGACAAAAGCATAGCACAAGGAAGCTGCTAGTGCTTAAATATGCAGCATTTCTCCCTCTTTCCTGCCTCGTTTAAGGAGAGAACAGTGAGCATATCACATTCCCAGTAAACAATGCTTTTTTAATGCAAACAAAGTTTCCTTGCAACCTAAATTGGAGCTGCTGAGCATACGTTTCTATTGGCTTTTTTTTTTTTTTAAACAGAATGGAAAAAAATAGAAAATGCTTCTTTGACTAGGACTCCTATAGGCTCATTAAAAGTTGTTTGTGAAACTAAAACACCTGTTACCCATTAAGCCAGATCACTGTGAAACTATGAAAATGAAGGCATAGCTATAGAACATATAATCAGCTGTTAAAATAGAAAAAGTAAATCACGTGTGGAGAAAAACATACTGCAATATAAAGAGACAAATCAGCAGCTTCAAATAGAGAAGCAAAACAGCATCCCCTCTACTTTGAAAAAATGCTTGTGCAGAGTGGTCTGAGATTTGAACAGATTTACAACTTTTCTTTTCATGTCAAAACTGCTGTTTTGATGCAAAGATTAAAAATTGTATCTGGATAATGGCTAGGAGAATTTAGCAGTGAAATGTGACCATATCCTAACCTCCTTGGTGCTGGCTGCTGCTAGAGAAGAGCATGGGATTTGCTGAATGACATGGTGGGATGTCAGCTGGTTTTTCTTCCATATCAGCCCCCTCAGTGATGAGCCAGGGCAATCAGAAGCCTGTTTGAACAGGGGAGAAAGGAATATCAAAAGGCAGATTGGAATTGGTGTTAAAATGAATAGTCTGAAATCTCAAAGTTAGATTACTGGGGTAATGATAACATAGTCATCTTACAAAGAAGGCTGTTATTTTAAGAAATGGAATTTCACTAGGAAAGAAAAAGAGAGGAGAATAAAGAGATCAGTGCTACTGAAACTGTGACTGTGAGATGAAAGATGAATGTTTAATATGAAGCACTTCTTTACCTAATGAAATTACATTGGGAAATACATTTATATTGTAGATTTTTTTCTTTACCCAAGCCATAATGTTCTGAAGTAAACAGAATCACAGTTTTGTGTTTTCCCCGGAATCTGAAATGATTCAGACCAAAGGGACTCTTTTAGTAATTTTTAGACTTTTTTAGTAATAAATTTTTAGGCTTTTTTATAATAATATTAAATAGGATAACTTATTTTTATCTTAGCAGAATAACAAGACACAAGAAGTATGTATTGTAAGCAAGTAATATGATGGGTTTACCATATTTGCTATTTTGTTACTTGTTTGTACTACTTTTTGAGGAGATTCCCCTGTGTTTTCGTGCAACGAATAAGTGACTTTGTAGGGAGAGCAAAGGAACAAGCACAGGAGATGTGACCCTACCTGATGCAATGACTCTGAGGCTTCTTGGACACTGTGAAGGTGACCAGGGTATAAGGACGTGTCTGGAAAACAAAAATAAGGAATCCTTCTGCATTACTCCTCCTCCACAGTGTTTGTACCATGCTGTTTCACAGCCAGAAGTAATGAACCAATAAGATCATTATTTTGTATAGGTCTCTGTAACTTGTTTACAGAGTAAGTGAGCTTCTACTTGTTTTCAACGCAATTTTTTTTTAAACGGATGACTAATTTTGAAAGAACCTTTGTCCAGAAATTTTATGTTCATGTTATTATTGCTCTCCACCGTATTTGAAAAATCATGGCTGTCGGGTGGAATCCCCAGTGACTGGAAAAAAGGAAGCATTACTCCCATTTTTAAGAAAGGGAGAAAGGAAGACCTGGGGAACTAAAGGCTGGTGAGCCTCTCCTCTCTGCCTGGGAAGATCACAAAGCAGATCCTCCTGGTTACCATGCTAAGGCACACACAAGATGAAGAGGTGATTCAAGACAGCCAGCATGGCTTCACCAAGGGCAGATCACGCCTGACCAATCTGGTGGTCTTCTATGATGGAGTGATGGCATAGGTAGATGGGGAAAGGTTCTGGATGTCATCTACCTGGACTTCTGCTAGGTCTTTGACATGGTCCCTCACCACATCCTTCTCTTTAAATTGGAGAGATATGGATTTGAAAGATGGACTATTCAGTGGATTAAGAAATGGTTTGCTGATTGCAGCCAAAAGGTTGTGATCAATGGTTCTATGTTTGGGTGGAGGTTGGTCACAAGTCCCTCAAAGATTGATCTTGAAACGGGTGCTCTTCAACATCTTCATCAGTGACACAGATGATGGCATCAAGTGCACCCTCAGCAAGTTTGCAGACGACACCAAGCTGAGAGGTGCAGTTGGTACAGTGGAGAGAAGGGAAGCCATCCAGAGGGACCTGCACAGGCTGGAGAAGTGGGCCTGTGAAAACATAATGAGATTCAGCAAGGTGTTGCACTCCAGCCCGGGCAATCCCAAGCATTTATACAAACTGGAGGAAGATCTCCTTGGGAGCAGCCCTGCACAGGAGGACTTGGGACTTCCATTGGATGAGAGGCTGGACATGAGCCAGCAGTGTGAGCTCGCAGCCCAGAAGGCCAACTGTGTTCTGGGCTGCCTTAAAAAAGGGGTGGCCAGCAGACAGAGGGAGGTGATTGTCCCCCTCTACTCGGCTCTTGTGAGGCCCCATCTGCAGTACTGCATCCAGGCCTGGGGCCCCAGGATATGGAGCTTTTGGAGTGGTCCAGAGGAGGGCCACTAAGATGATCAGAGGACTGGAGCATCTCTACCATGAAGAAAGCTGAGAGATGCCATCCCTGGAGGCATTCAAGGCCAGACTGGATGTGGCTCTGGGAAGCCTAATCTGGTGGTCGGCGACCCTGCACATAGCAAGGGGTTGAAACTAGGTGATCATTGTGGTCTTTTTCAACCCAGGCCATTCTATGATTCTATGAAAACTTGGGACTACTTTGAATATTGAGTGTTGAGTTGAACCCCAGTGAATATCTGTATTCCAGAAGGAGAGCTGACCATTGACTATGCCTGCTAATAGGCGTATGCTGCTTTGGAATTTATGTATGTAAGTGATAGGCTTGTTTAGTTTTCTTTTTTATAAAAAGAAAAATTTTTGCGATGTTTTGTAAGGAACTGCTAGTCCTTGTACTACAGATTGACTGTGTGGTCTTTAAAAGGGATTTGTTTCTTTGTTTCATATAACATGTGAACACGCTAGGTGGCATCCAGCAGTAGCCTTCATGCACTGCAGTAAATCAGCTCCCATGGCTCGTGCACTGCTCAAGCAGGCAGCAGACGTCTTCTCCCGGTGCCAGTCTGTGATCCAGGCCCCAGCATGCAGCCTTTTTGTGGCAGTACAAAAGGAATGCATTTTTCCAATGGATTCTTTGCTTGTCCAGGCATCACAGAGTTGTTCTTTCTCCAGTGGAAATCTGATCCTTTTTGTGTGTTTTCTAAGCTGTTTCTGTAACTGAAATAGAAAAAGATGAACATTTTCCTCCTTTTGAAGTTGCCCTCAGAGCAAAATGCCACCTCCCACTGCCATGTCATTAGTACAGGTGAACACTGCACCAACGAGCTTGTCAGTGCAGGAGGCACATTCATGTAACCAGATGAGCTGCCTCAGACAAATCTGTTTCTCTTTCTTTGTGTGACCTTTTCCCTGTTTGCATTCTCTATCAGCATAGGTATCTTTTGTAGCTCACAAATTACTTTCCTGTTCCACAGCAGACATCTCAGCTGTGGCTCTAGCTCTCCCTTCCCACCAAGTGATACATCCATCTGAAAACTTGTCCCATCAGACTCCTGCACTCCCACAGTGCACAAATTCCAGAGCTGGGTAAGAGATGGGCAAGATCCAAATTGATCCTGAAAAAGGAAATCCTTGCATGCCCCATCTCAAGTCTCTCTACCTCCTCGTGCTTCAGATGCTGTTTTTCTTTCTTCTCCTGCATGTCTTCTGCCCTCAGCCTCTCTTGAGCAGTGCAGTGCCGTGGGGCTGGCAGTGTGACATCTGAATGCCTGAGAAAAAATCTGAAAATCTGCCTCACTCCAGAGATTGGCTGAAGGCAGGAAAAAATTCTCTGTCTTTTTCATTTGGTAGGTGAGAAAAAATAAATGGAAGGACTTCTGTTACAAAAACACCATTAATTGCATGCACTGTGATTAGGTGCTTTAAGAACCCAGGAATCCACTTGGACCTGTGCACTCTAGAGGCTTTCCCAACCCAGATGCCTGCCCTGCTCTTTCTGCCTTGAAGCAGAGGGGTAGCAGCTTGGGTGGTATTGATCTGGTTTTCTCTGCATCCCTGTGCTTGTGGCATTCTCACACAGGTAGATTGAATGCTGGGAGCTCGCAGCCATGAAACCTCTGTTTTCATTATCTTGTTGCATGTGGATTATTGATGAGAACCCAGTGCTATTTGTACCATGTTACATATTTGCATGGCAACAGAAACTCAGATCTTAGCAAATACAGACATAAAGAAAACATGCTATGAGTAAAGAAGCCTTTTTACAGTTCTGTTCAGTGTACAGTATTGTACAAAATTCACACAACGAGAAATCCCGTGAGTCAGAACCTTGCCAGACGATTTGAATGGATAAGCTTTTCTTGTTGCTGCCAGTGGGTCCAGTAGGCATAAGCAAATGAGCTGAAAACCCAGCTTGGTAATGTAACCAGGATATCAATTGCTCGAATAAAACAAGAGATGGTCTGCAATCAGTAGACTTTCAGAAAGATGCAGTTAATTTGCATCACAGTTACTGAACGAATATTAGTCTTGCCCTCTTCATGTAGTATTAAATCAACAGCTTGCTCAGAAATAATCGCTGAGACAGGGAATGAGTAAGTCCCCTGTGTGCACTGGGTGTTGGTTACCTGAGCAATACTCAGCCTAACACATATCTCTAAGGAACATTTTGCCTTCTGCTGAAGACAAAAAAATTAATCCTATTAATCCTTTGGGATCATAGTTTTTTTTGCCTAACATTCATCCAGTCAAAGAAGTGTGATTAAAAGCCAACTTTATTAATTTATTCAGACTAATCTGATGAAGAACTTGCTGTCTAACTGCTCTGTATTCTGTAAAGATCACAATTAATCTTTGCAGTACAAACAGTCCTAGGGCATCTTTTAGGGCATTTGAAAAACTTCAGCTGTAAGATTGACAAACTCTGAAGTGTCATCTAAATAAATAAATGATATTAGACCTTGCTGGCTTTCTGCATGGAAATTTGAAAATATGCCTTCAGTCTGCTGTGCTTGATTTACATTTCTTTCATGGGATGCTCGCCTACAACACAAAGCAAAACAATTTATAATAAGGAACCTCTAAAATATGAGTACAGTGACACGTATTAAAAAAATATTATAAAGTATGTAGCGGGTAGGCATCAGTCACTAATTCTTAATTGATACCTAGGAAAATAATTCAAGTTTTTATAAAGTTTTAATAAAGCTGTAGTCTAACCATACTGGGATTTTGATTAAAGAAAGCAGCTATAGTAAGTCTGAGTGCTGGAACTGCTCGAAGTGTAATACTGCACCTGCCACACTGGAGAAGCAGCAGCCCTTCCAGGGGGTCACAGTTCTGCAGCTCTGATCTCAAGATGCCCACTCACCAGTGAGATTTTCTAGGTGAACCAGTGTAAGCACCAGAGCTTTCTCCCACTGCTGTGCTTACACTGTGTTTGGAGGTGGCATGAGCAGAAATGAGAGGGCTCGCCACAAATCAGGTACACATGATCTCATGCTCTGGTCCTTCTGAAGGCAGTAGAATTTCAATGCCTGTTCAAAGTATTCCTTAGAATAAGAATGGAGATAATTCTGCCATTAAAGTTCAATATTGAATTACTAAAAGGGACTTCTGTAAGTGAACTATCTACCATAAAAGCAGGTTGAGCCAGCCTTGACAGAAAAAACTTGCATGGATTTTACTAGCAGTCCAAAGTTGAGCTCTGTGCAACTACAGATTTTAGTACCTGAAGCAGATGCAGTCACTGCTTTAACTGCAGAAGAACAGATAGGTGGGAAGACAGAAGAGCTCTATAGTGGTATATACAACTATATTGAAAATTTCCTGTGTGCCTCTGCTAAATGAATCCAGAACACTTCTAGATGCATGACCACTAACGTACATCTCAAAAGATAAAAACATCAGTGTACTCCATAATGATTCTGTAATACTTCCTCTATGAAATTAGGCTAATATCTACCACCTGGGAGGAGGAAGAAGGGCCGCTAGGTGAGTGATCTGCGAGACTGATGGTAAGATTAAATTAATCTATGTATCAGTGTGTCTCCGCGGCTCAGCGGCTAACTGGGCATCAGTCACTGGCTGATCAGCAATTGCCTGTGTATCATTTGTTATATATATATACACATGCATATATTTGTCATAACTCTTCTTTTTTTTTTTTTTTTTTTTCCTTCTTCCTTTTCTTTATCTTAATAAATAGTTTTAACTCAATCTGTAAGTTTTATTATTTTTTTCCTGATACTCTACTCCATCTCACTGGGAAAGGGTGGGAGTGTGTGGTGATCAGCCACCTTCTGGATTAAACCCCAGCACTATGCTTTAGCACTGCCAATTAGTAATTTAGTGACACTCAAAGGTGCCCCAAGCCTTTCTGTTCTTTGCTACCAGCTTTACTTTAACTCTTAAAAAATGGTGATTCTGTTTATCAAATTCGCAAGTGTAAGTAGTATTTGTTTTACCTCTAATTTATGTGCACAAGGCATAACCCTTTTTATATTCTTTCCCTTGAATAGATTTCCCTGAGTGATCCTGTGGAGCAGAGATTACTCCTTAGTAGACCTCTCCTTCTCCTCCATTGCCATGAATAAATTGAGGTGAATGACTGGAATACACTGCTGATTATCAATGAAGGAAGGGAGTCTTATTGGCAAATCTAATTTTGAAAGCTATGTCTTCTAAGAGCAGAATATTCAACAGGATGG
Organism: Lagopus leucura; assembly: GCF_019238085.1. Classification (NCBI taxonomy): domain Eukaryota; kingdom Metazoa; phylum Chordata; class Aves; order Galliformes; family Phasianidae; genus Lagopus; species Lagopus leucura. The sequence goes on along the minus strand of NW_024962268.1, from coordinate 6,081,657 downwards.
ATTTTTACATAAATAATGTGTTGAATTCATTATATGTATTCTTTCAGAGAGCCATAGGGGATTTCGCACTTAGAATCACAATGCAAGTTATAAGATATTGAGAGCTGCCATATGTTAGAATTTCTGTTTGGAAGAACTTCAGTGTGAGGGGGTGCAGACTCTGTATTTATTATTATGTGCTAGTTTTGAGCTGCAAAAATAAAATCTTACAATCCTGCAGTTATTCTGGATAGCATGTTTGTTAGTTAATTCTGAAAATGGATCAAAACAGGAGATTTAATCCCAAGGAGACAGAAAGACAAAAAACTCATATCCACTGTACCAAGCAGTTAGGTATTCATATACTTTCAAGGACACATTTTGTAAAAAGATATTTATTACTTGTTTGCTTTTAACAAAAGAGTAGGCATTTTACTCCCGGGTCTGTTTAAAAAATAGCTTTTCATTACAAATGTTATCCTTGTGTACATGTGTGAGTGAACATCCCCTTGTTTTCATCCCCTTGTGATCTTTACTTTTTACAAAAGTGGTAATTGGGTAGTGACTGCTTCTGTTCTCAATCACTATCTGTGCAGCCCTCCTGATGATAGGGTCTAGTCCTTGACTTGGGCTCCTCTGTGCTTCTCCCATACTAGTAATTTCCAGTGTGAAATTGAAGCAGCAGTTGCCACTTCAGTGCAGCAGCTTTGGGTCTGTGTTGCTTTTTCAAAGCCACTGACTGTAGTTTTACACTTACTTTTGCAATAGCTGATTTCTTGCCAAGTCTTGCTACAGCTGTGTTTTCCATGACTGAACAAGGATAATAAGGTGCTTGCAATGGCATTCACTATGTCTGATGTATACAAATGTCACTTAAAAAAGACCATTCACCTGTTAGTTGGCTATCTGACCCTGTTCTGCAAAGTGAAAAATAGCCCATGGTTCCAGCCGTCCTGATCAAAAGCCCATTTTTATGTTTGAAATAGCACACCTGGGAAACAAATGCACAAAGTGCTCATGAGCTGTGGTGGATTTGTGTGATAGCATTTGTGTGAACAGTGATTTGTGAATTTGTATTCAAATCCTCGTGATCCTATGAGTTTTGAACACAACCTCCCCCTCTCTCCTCACTCCCCCCTACCCCCTCCTCCAAAAAAGAAAAGAAGTCTATGTAATGTGGACTGTTATGGGTTAGAAGCAGAAGGGATGTTATCTTCACATGAAGATTATGGCACCATACACAACCAACAAAGATGACATACTATCTTTTTAACTCTAGGATTTTAATTTGATAATGGCTGACATGAGGTGGCTGGGAAGGACTTAGTGCATCTACTAAATCTGTCTTCTGCATTTTTAATGTCATGGATTGTCTGTAGCAAGAAGTAGAAGTGACTAAGAGATTACAAGATTAATAAGCAAATGTACAGTGAATACATTTTATTATATTTGATGTATAAAACATTATGACAGCCTTGAAAATGTTACAATCCCCAGAGAGTCTGTGTACTGAAACACAAAATATGGTAGGACTGCATCTCATAAGAGTCTGCAGGAGGAGAAAAGGACTTTGCTAGCTAGAAAAGCACACAGGTGAAAGAAGCTGAATTTCAGAGAGCAAGAGAACGAAGCAGAGTGGGCTATCACATTTGCACTTCGTAAGAGAGCTTCGTGTTCCTAAGACATGTTGCTGCCTCCTTCATTTAGTATTGAGTGATAAAAAGTCTTTGGGACTGCATTTTCTGTTGACCTAGAAAAAGTCTGGGGACTGATCTTGTCAGGTGCCAGGACAAGGGGGAGATCTCAGTAAACAGGCATCCTGTTGGCAGTGCAGACATCTCATGACTGTTGGAAGCTCTGTTTTGTCACAGTCAAAACTTAGCACTTAATACCAAGCACCAAGTTCTTGTACAGAGTTTTCAGTCTTCAGTAGAAGCATGAGCATGCATAAGATTGCACTACTGCTTAGAGGAACTAAAATCCTGTAATTTAGCAAGACAGGGTTGTAGGATTTAACCACTGCATATCCACCCTGCACAAGGCTGGGAAGGTTGCATGCACTGATGCAAGACCTGTAGTTATTTTTGTGTCTGCATTACAGCACAGACATACCTGAGACAGCTTTAAACTAATGAGCTTAGGAAGCACTGATGATATTACTGATCAAACACTTCCCTGATTTCATAGGTGGGTTTTATGTCATTCACTGAGCTCTTTGCTACAAGAACCTGAATTATCTGCTATAAAACTGATTTAGATAAGACTGCACTGTGTGGTATTTATTGTGGTGCAGACTTGTTCAAAACACCACTGCTTAAATAACCTTTCAAAACTGTGAAATCCTCCCACTCCAGGTTTGCATGGCAAAGAAGCATCAATTCATTTACCCGCTCTCAGAGCAGCACTTCAGCTCTCCTGAACAGGTGCACACTTTGTATCACTTTGTTATACGGTTTTATGCTTAATAAGAATGCCTTGTTTGAAGTAGCTCTTCATCACACTGACCAAACAGCTCAGCAGGAATGTGCTTGTGGATAACCAGCAGTGGCAGCCAAGTGGTGGGAAGAGAGAAGCAATTCTGAAAATCTTCTCAGAGCCACGGCAATGGTCAGCGCTGTCAGAGGCCGCCTTCTGGATGATCAGCTCCTGTGATTACAGTGCCCTAAATCTTGTTGTATCCCACATGGTCCCATCACACCTTTAACACTGCTGTTCTTCATGCCTTTGGGAGCTACACTTCTCCTTTCATCACCATACCACAGGTGTTCTGTAGCAAAAGCTGTATGTTTGAAGCTGGAGTTGCACTGATTTTTAGAGCGGAGCGGTCAATGACTTTGCAGGAGTCTCACGTGCTGTTTTGCATAGCCACACTGCTAGAAGCTGCTCCCAGCACCCCAAACAAGGCAATCAATGGGGTGCAGAGCACAGAGGGGAGCATGTCAGTAAATGATACTGTGCTGCGAAGGGTCCTGCTCAAACAGAGGCATGGATCAGGTGGATAGTCTGAGAACCCTGCAGAGACATCCCAGCCAGCACAGGAAGAGAAGGAAATTCCAGCCACAGAGACAGGACTGAGTGCAATTCTTTGCTGTATAAGTTCAGCCCGTCTCTGCTCTGACTCCTCTCCTGTAGTATGTATAGATCAGTATAAAAAGAGCTAAAAAATTAACAAAATTCTTTAGCCATTGTTACAGAGGCAAGTACATAATCATGCTTTAAAAGAGCTAAGAGTTCTGAAATGTTTCCATTGCCTGATTTGAGCCATTTATCTCTTGAAATCTCAGCATTAGGAAAGGCTGACTGCAGTCTCAAAGCTGTAAGGTATCTCTTCTGTTGGTCTCCCTGCTTTCTGAAGCTGAATGCAGAACACGTAATTTGTGTCTCTGTGTCAAGTTATAGAGATCTGATTGCATTTTATTTTCGACTCCTCTGTACCATCATTCTGTACTTTGTATGGAACATGCCAAATACAGTGGTTCAGAGTAACCCGGGAAGACATGGTTGAAAAGTGCAGCCAATGGCACAAGAGAGAAATTCAGTGAAGAAATTCTACAGCAAATGTTTTGTGTGGAGGAAGGTCCGTGACACTCAGGCAGAGAGAAATTCCTCTGCTGTATTTGGATGAGGACAATTCAGATCCTGCTCTTGTTCCTTCCTTGTTTTGTAAGATGATGGATAACACTGTGCAGAGCTGCTGTGACTGTTTTCACAGGTCTCTGGCATATAAAATTGTTGGTTCTCCTAAGAATTCTTCATCTGGTAAAATCTAATTAAACACCTAATGTGAGAAATTTAGGTTATGTTTAAATGTGACCTGTCTTCTACAGGGCCTAGGTCTCTTCCATGTTACTGTAAGCATGCTGGAAGCATTGACGGCAAAAATCAAAGTTCATTGTGTTGTAGTTTAAACAGAAAGGGGACCATATCAAAGGACTGATTATTGTGTTCACTGTTACTGGCATGGGCCAGGGTGCCTGTGCCCTGTCCCCGAATAAGTTCTGAGTACTCTGCTTTACTTTGTTTTGGCAATGCTTTTTAGAAACTTGTATCCCATGTCTCTTCTCCCCCCAGGGCTGAATACAAAGCATGTAACAAAGGCCAGGTCCTCTGTCAGGGAGCACAGGGCCAAAATCTTTGTTCTTGAAAGACACTTTGACTGCCAACCATGACCAGACAGGTGACATCTGGTCAGGATAGCTCCACAACCAAGAATCAGTCTAATTAAAAACAAACAGAATGTGGACAAAGGTCAGTTCTCAAGCAAAGTAACTACTGCTGTATGCTGGCAGACTGGCTTGTGTGATCTCACTGCTGCTGGCTAGCAAAGGGAAACAGAACTGTTCTTCTGTATCTTAAAAGGGTATTTTTAAATTGTTCATCCTAAGCACTCTGTTGCAATGCAGCAACATTATTTTTCCTAAATAGTGTTCCAACAGAGCAGTGTTATTTTTCCTAGATAGTGATTCTCCAGTCCCATATCTAATGAGATTCACTGGACGTTTGTTTCTAATTATGGAAGATAGTGGGTGACCATTCCATGATGTTACATCAACTGGTCTTCAAATACTGCTCAGTTGAGCTATATCCTGGAACCACAATTTTCTTCCAATAATCTATTTTCATTGAATACTACTGTTCTTATTCCAGCAGCCACTGCACTAGAAGGAAATCATATTTCCAGCCCTGACATGGGATGTAATAGTTTTATCTGGATGAAAATGTTACTGCAGGATGATAGCCAGAATGAAGCTCTAAGTCATGCAGGCTTAAATGAAGAGGTACCCTGCAGGGTGCCAGGTTGCCTTTTACTTCAGTTCACAAAATCTCTGCTCTCACTGATTTCAAGAAAGACATACAAACTGCACTAAGAACATTGATTGCTCTGATTATTATTATTTTTTTTATATTATGCTTAAGAGCTGCTGACATGTGCAAAAACATTTTACAAGGTATGATCAGGAAGTTAATTGTCTTTGCCCTCCAGCATGCTCCAGTAATTACCTCCAATAGCAAAACCTGTAAGTTAATCACAGTATTTGCAAACTCAGTCTCATTATTCATATGCTGAATCTTTTCCAACAGTATTATCCATTGAAATTGAGAGTGCACAGGAAGTTCATTTGAGGCAGGCATTTCTTACTGGTAAGAATACCCTAATTATTATTTTCTAATTAAATTAGGCTTTTTAAAAAGGTTAAACATGACATTTTAATAGCTTCAGCTCATATTGATATTCTGAGGACACACTTCAGTTCAGCCACTTGTGACTGAAAAGGATGTTTTTCCAATTAAGAAATCTCTTTTTAAGAGCTTCTCCTAAATGACATCTATTTTACAGACGCATGTGGACTAGAATGTAATTTATTTCCCTAGGTACAAAGTCTCATAGTTCAGCAGGTAGCCCTTTCAAATTTTGTCATTACAAAATTTTAATCTCAATGCCACGTTGAGTTTATAATGTCAGACACTCAAAAATAAATAATTTAAAAAACAATTATTAGCAGTTAATTGTAGCCACTCTATGCAATATTGTTTCTAATGCACTAGAGCACATTCTAAAGAAGCCCACTTAAAATTCATAGACATACTTGTTTAATTAGTAATGTATCCGATGCTTTAAAATATTCTATGCAAGAAATGCTACGCATCTGGGTTAAAGTAAGTCTTTTCTTTCATTCCATCTTTATTATGCAAATAATATTTGAGAATCCCTACACAGATATGGATTTCAGTTTATTATGAAAAGAGACAGGACCTATTCCACTTTACCTACAAATATTGAAGTCCAAACTGTGTATGAATACAGCGAGATAAGGAGGTAAATATAAATAATAAAACAGTATTAGTCGGATTGATAGCCAGTGATCTCAACACAGCAAAAGCCAATTCACTCTTATTTTCTAGGTGTTTTCCAAGCAAAGGTGAGCATAAAGAAGGAATCTGAATGGGAATTATTTGTTATTTCTGCAAATGTGTACAGGGAATTCCAATCAAGTACAAGGGGAACACAAAGAGAAGGAAAAAAAAAAAAACATTTGAAGAGTAGGAGGAAGATGTCAGTGTGGGCTATTTGGTTTGGATTGGAGTTAAGGGGCACTGAAGATTAGGGTAAATAGCTTTTCTTTGGAGAAATAAATAAAAAAAATGTTGGAGAAACACAAAGAAAACAGTGATGTTAACAATGTCAGGCCAAACATTAAACAGAAATTCTTGTGGCTGTGTTTCACTTTACATTTGGTAGTTGGTGGCAATTGTCAGGCCAAAACTAAACTGAATAATATGGATTCCAAATATTTTGGGCAGGTCAAAATCCAAGAGAAGCATTTGTTTTCATTGAATGTTGCCATCTGAAGCTGTATATGTATTTTTCTGTTTGCTTTATTGTGTAAGAGATTTTGGAGATTTTTGTCTTCATTCCAATTCAAGAGCAAAAATAAATGTCAACATTTGAGTTTTCCTGCACAACAGAAGTACCAGCCAGGTGTTATCAGTGAAGTACCATCCATACATTCAGATAACAAAAAAACTCTTATGAACTGTGTCTCGTTCTATGAGAAAAGGCTTCCCTATCTAAGATGATACTCTGGAGCAGATACATAATGCACTATTAGATAGCCTAGGCAGCTTGGACAGTGTCTGCTCCACTTGTATCCCATTCATTTTTCTGTGCATACCTGTCACTTGTGAAATTTTAATGAACGCTTGTTTTGACAGGAAAAGACAAATGACTCAAATGACTAAGTAGCCTAACTTGACCGTAAACTACAATATAGCTTCTAGAATCAGCTGCTTTTTAAACAGAACTTGAAAAAAACAGATATTACTAGGCTTATTACTAGTAGTAGGCACAACAAACCAAACGAGAGCTTTATTTTAATGGCTTGCTGCAATTTGTCTATGCAACACTGCTCATACTGCATTCCAGTAGAGAGGAAAGAGGAAGGAGTAACTCTTTGACAGGATGAAGGCCAAAGAAATGCTAACAAAAAGTATCCAATAACCTAAAAAGCATTAAAATAGAATCATGAGATTCTCTTTGGCAGACTTTGGAATCAGCTGTACCTGGAGCTGATTACTTCCTGCTCTGTCAGAAGGTCTAGCTGTAGTGAACTGAATTACTGTAGATGGTTTCAAGGGATAAGGAAAGGTAAATGAGCCAAACAAAAAAGGACCACAGAAAATTAAATGAAAACACAGACTATGTATTCTAATAAAAGATCACTGCTAAAATTGACTGCAAAGAAAATAATGAATTTGTTAGAATAAACATGAGGGCACTAAATGTTATTGCATCCAAATAATGTTTACGTAATTTTCTTCTGTGGAATAAAAAGAGATGGTGACACCATGCATACAAACTATGTTCTAGTTTTAACTTTGAAGGGTATTTAATCTTTTGTTCTGCTAATCAGACAATATTTAAGTAATTGCATATCAGATTGCCATGAAGGTCAAACACTGATCTCTGAATTATGTAGCTGTTTATTACTTTTTGCAATAAGGCATGCCGATTTGTTTTCTTAGTTTATACTAACTAACAAAAAAATCATAGTATCACAGAATGGCTTAAGTTGAAATGGACCTTAAAGATTGTCTTGTTCCAAACTCCACGCTGTGGGCGGGGCTGCCACACACCAGCTCAGACTGCTATGGGCCCCATCCAGCCTGAATTTGAGAGTCTCCAGAGACGGGGCACCCACAGCTTCTCTGGCCAGGATTATAGTAGATATTGTTGACAATACTGGTAATAAACGGTAGAAAGTGGCAAGAAGCACATACAAAATATTGGAAATGTGAGACCTACAAGCTCAAAACACTGCTACGGTGGTAAAGAACACTTGAGCCAGAAAATATAAAGCATATGGTATAACTATCTGCTATCAAATCAGTATGAAAGAGTTGGAGGTCAATATACCATGGTGTAACTAAGCCTTCTTCAACCAGTCAGTAGGAGAAGAGCAGGGAAAGCTTGGTCACACCTCAATCTGTTCATTTACAGTACTGTTTTTTCTCGTTTGCTCTGAGATATGACACTTGCAGTACGTGATAAGCTCCTTTCAGAGCTCACTATTTAATCCAGTGGGCAGTCAGACACCCCAGACTTTAGAATGTACTCTTCAACTTTCTTACCAGGGGTTCAGAGCTTATTGGAGATAGGCACATATGCAATCATATTTAGAAACATTGAACTCTTCTCACTTGATCCTCCTGCATTCAGTGTTCCCCAGTGACTCAAGGGAGGATTTCACAGGTAGCAGCCAGGAGATGAAGACTGTGGAGATGTTCCCTTCCCTCTCATGGCTGGCTGCTGCCCATCTGACCGTGCAGTACGAGGTCACAGAACACAGAGAATTTTAAGTTACTTGTTATAGGAGGGATGAATAATTGTATCTCCTTTTTCATCATTCCAAGTTACCTGTAAATCATAGAAGCGTTGTCACAAGCGTGAAAGTTTTTTTTTTGCTCCGGACCTCTCAGTACCTTCTTTGCCCTTCTCTGAACCTGCTCCAGGGCCTTGATGACTTTCTTGTTTTGACAGGCTCAAAACTGAACACAGTACTCAAGATGTGGCCTCACCACAGCATAGAGCAGGGGGGCAATCACTCAATCACTTCCCTGCTCCTGCTGGCTGCACTGTTTCTGATATAAGCCATAACGCCATTGGCCTGGGCACACTGCTGACTCATGGTCAGCCAAGCGTCAAGTAACACTCCCAGGTCCATTTCTTCCAGCCACTCTGTTGCAAGCCTGTAGCTTTGCCTGGGGGTTGTTGTGGCCAAACTGCAGGACTCCGCACTTGGTCTTGCTGGACTTCATCTCACTGGCCTCAGTCTAGCGATCCAGCCTGTTCAGATCCCTCTGAAGGGCCTTCCTTGCTCCCAGGCAGATTGCCATTTCCTTCCAATGTTGTGTCATCTGCAAACTTACTGAGGGTGCACTCAATCCCCCTTGTCCAGATCATCAATGAAGATATTAAACAGAACAGGCCACAGTGCCCATCCCTTGGGAACAACACTCCTGACCAGTTGTCAGCTGAATTTAGCTCCATTCTCCACCACTCTGGCTCAGGCCCTCCAGCCAGTTTTTAACTACGCAGAGCGTACCTGCCCAAGCCGCGAGCTGCCAGATTCTCTAGGGGATTACTGTTGGAGACAGTGCAGTGTCAAAGTCTTTGCTAAATTCTAGGTAGACTCCGTGAACAGCTTCATCCACCAGGTAAGTCACTCAATCATAGAGGAGGTGAGGCCTGTCATGAGCCCATATGACCCACATGGTTGGGCCATATCCCCTGGTTGTCCTGCACACGCCATGTGATCTCCCTCAAGATGATCTGTTCCACACCCTTTCTTGGCACCAAGGCCAGGCTGACAGGCCTTTAGTTCCCTAGATCCTCCTTATGATGCTTCTTGCAGATGGGAGTCATGTGGGCAAGACTCCAGTTTTCTGGGACCTCTCTGTTTTTCCAGGAATGCCGATAGCTGGTGGAAAGTGACCTGGCAATCATCTGCACCAGCTCCCTCGTCACACTACTCTGGATCCCATCTGCCCAATGAGTCTGTGACAGTCTAGGTGGAATAATAAGCTTCTAACTGTTTCCACTTGAATTGTGGGGGGTTTATTCTGCTCCCCATTCCAGACTTCCAGGTCAGGGAGTACAGTATCACAAGGATAACTGGCCTGACTTTTAAAGACAGAGGTAAAAAGGCACTGAGAACCTCACTCTTTTCCTTACCGTCAGTGGTCATATTCCCCAGTGCACCCAATAAAGGATGAAGATGCTCCTTAAGCCTCCTCTTACTGTTAATATATTTGCAAAAAAACTTTCTGTACTCTTTTATCATAATGGCTAGGTTGCGTTCAAGCTGGACTTTTGCTTTTCTGATTTTTTGTCTGCATATTCTAACAACTTAATTTTACTCTCTCTGAGCTGCCCATGAACATATGATGAAATTAAATGAAAATGAAATTTAATGAACATATGGTAAAAAAATCTACCCAATGTTATAAAACATTTGGAATTTGGGAGATGAGGATGAAGGGGAGAGAAAGACAAAAAGAAATAATAGATATTTTTCTTTCCTTTGAAGTTTCAGCACCTACAAGAGTCCCTTTCTAGCTTCTTTCAATGACTGTGCCTCAACACTGCTGCAATTTAAATGACAAAATGGGCGTATATTTTTTCTTACAGTAATTTAAGGAAATGTAAAATTAATTGTTCAAATCTGCCACAGACATCTTATATCACATACCAGCTATAAAATGGGTGACCTGCATTCAGCACTTTAACATACTGCTCTTTTTCCTGTGAGTAATTGAGGGAATGAGTGATTAGGATCTCTCGGTGAAGTTGTGATGATGATAGATGATGATTACTAATTGTGATGGGGCTTTTCATGAACAGATCTATTAATACTAATATTTCTTCCTTCTAATTCCAGCAAAGGAGATCCATCTCCTTCTATCAAAAAGTCATCTGCTAATTTACTGTACCAGGAACCCAACAAGAGTCTCCTGTTCTTCCCCTTGGTGTAAGCGTGAGATGGTTATTCTGACCCTTAACACTGCTCATTTGATTAACTGAGAATGAAAGAAGGGGATGGACTCTCAAATGTCTAATTAGCTTCTCCTCCTCAGCAGTTCTTAACAAGTCTTTTTGCATCACATTTAGCAAACAGCAGCTGTTGTTCAAGGGTATTTTTTTGAATTTCTATACTTCATTCACTTTGTTTTGAGTTGATATTTTCTAAAACAGCGTTATCAGGATGTTTTAGAATCTATATGATATCCATTGTGGTGTTGTAGGTTATAGAAATCTCTCAGATAAAGGCTGAATTCTATATCTTTTGAGTTGATTCTCCTGTATGGTTCTGCCTTCTCAGAAGCCACTGTTTAAACTGAAGTAGGTGACACAGCCAAAGGTGTTGGGAAGACCTGTAAGTGTGCAATTTGGAAATAAAGCTATCTGTTCCTTTTCTCCAGACAAACACCAACTGAAGACAATAGGTACAAACATTTAAATGCAATAGACTCCTATTCCTGAGTTAAATTCTGTTTGAGATCACATTTCCTTAAGTTTAGGAATCACTTCAGCTGAAGAAAAATGATTTGGGATTTGTCCGTTGAAAAGTCTGAGCATTTACATGTCCAGGAGGATAAAGAATGGGATTTGGCAATATTTAGGTGGTCTGCAGCACGAGGCAATTATGTTATTCTGCCTCTGAGTACCCAAAAATCTTATGTTTCTGTGCAGAATAATCATAAGGCATTAGACCATTGAAACTATCTGATGGTCTGTCACTCTACTATAGGGAGCAGGAGGAAGGCTCTGCTGGCAGGGCTTGTTCCAGTTGCTGCTTTCTGGTTCTGTATCTTGCTGCTGTATTTCAGACAGATTAAATTTTAATAAGTCAGGAGTGCAGGAGTGGTTCCCAGAACCCCAGGCACTGTTCGCTCCTCACACGGTACCTGGCTCACGTCTGGGATCTTTGGCCGTCTCCATCAACATCTGCCCTTTGAATGGTCAGGACAAGTATCTCATGCTCCCTAAAGAATTTAAATCCCCAGAGATAATGTATCAAAACTGCCACACCTTTCTTAGTTACAGAAGCCTTTGAAAGCAGCTGCAAAGTATTGAATAGAATCATAGAATATCCTTGGCTGGATAAGACCCACAGTGATCATTGAGCAAACCATGGTGAGCTCCCAGAATGTTTTCACAGAGCTACGGTAAGAATATGTGAGGATGCTAGGCACGCTTGGGCCTGTAGAAGGAGCTCGGTAAGGGGAGCTGGACACAAAACTCTGACAACTGACCTCATAGCTTTCTTCAAGGAAGTGTAGGCATAACCCATCTTCAAGGAGATCTGCACTGAATTCTTAAGGACAAAAATATCCTCAAAGTCTGTTTTGATTGTTGCTGCTTTGAAGTGCTGATATTCCTACAATTTTGTAAGGTCATAAAACTGCTGTAATCTCAGGGGATCTCCAAAAATGAAAGCATTGAGAGCATGCTTATTAGATTTACTAAAGATCTGCAAGGGACTGTGAGTATGTTGGAAAGCAGGATTCGAATTTTAAGTGATTTTGAAAAATTGAAAGTGTGGCCTGAGATAAATGGGGTGCTGTTCACTGAGGACAGATGAAACAAACAGCATTTAGTCAGGAATTATCAACTGCACAAATAAAAAAGGGAACAACTATTTAAGTAACAAATTCTTATTTGTAGGTTGTATGGCTTATAAATTGAGATAAGTCAACAACTTCATGCCTTATCTTTTCCTCTCTGCCAAGAAAATCCCCAGGAACAGATATCCCACAGTGGCGTATAATGTGAATTTCACCCTGTGGAAATGGGCAGCTATCCTCCTTCTTACCTTGAGACTGCAGGACCTCAGTTGGAGTGCTGTGTCATACTGCAGTATTGCCTCAGTCCAGTAAAGCATTTGGAGTGAGAGTAGAAGGGACACAAAGCAGTTTGAATGCTGAAAGGTCTTGAAAATTTTACTTACAGTGGGATAAGTTAAACAGAATTCCTTTAGTTTTTGCATATGTAAAAAATGGGTTGTCTTCAAAGAATTTTTGAGAAGTAATTGAGAAAAAGTAGCTGTGATATGTGTTTTCATTTGGCTAGATCCTGGATTTGCAATTGGCTGTATCTAAAGGCACAGTAATCTTGAAAGGAAAAGTTTTTAATTGATCAAATTAGAGAATAGAAGCTGCTTGTAATGGTTTGGAAAAGGCAACCTGGAGATGTGATATAATGTGTAACTATGGACAGCTTTAAGGACAGTTAGGCAGCATTTAGACAGTTAGATGAACATCTACAAGGAATTACCGGGCAACTTGATCTAGCTGTTGTGTCCCTGCTCACTGCAGGACTAGACTGCTTTCAGAGGTCCTTTCCAACTCTAAGGATTCTATGATCCTAAGATTATGCAGACAGAATGTAACTACCTCTGTTCAGGTAGAAGGGCTCTTTGAGTAGTTTCCTGAGGTTCCACTCAGCCCCCTGCAAAAGACTCACTTGTTCAGTGAAGGCAGGAAGAGAACAGCACTGAGGCAGTAAAGAGCAACCAAGCTGCTGATTCTTAATGTTGCATAGAAATATATTGTTTACGGATGGATTTCTTTCCCAGACTTCTTTCATACTTTCTTCCCTTTGTCTAAGTCTTTTTTCCCTACCGCTTTTATCATTTCCACCAATGCCTATTTTTTTTGTTTTTCTCTCCTCCCTCAATGTACAGGAGTAAATGAGGTTGTCCCTCAGCTGCGAATAAATTCAGAATGATGACTTCACTGCTGCTCTAGCAGGTATTGTATTAACCCTCACCTTGACCCTTCTCTGACTGCTGGCTCTTCAGGGATGCTTCACTAGGCTGCCCAGTGTGTTCGCTTCAGTCTTAGAGGGGATATGCAAATATTTCAGCTCTACAGGCAAATCAATCGGAGATTGATCGTAGATAAACCATTTTGACCCAACACAGAATTTATCTGGATATTCAATTACAAAATACTGTCATTGTTAATAAAGCACTGTATATAGTTCAGGAAGATGCACTCTGAAGAATGACAGCATGCAGCTGTACATAGACAGCTTTTTTTAACCCAAGATTGAATTTTGTGCAGAAGAAAATCACGGTTGAATTGTACACAAAATTGGGAGTGCAGACAAGAACAAAACCCATAAGACAAAAACACGGTACTAGCACCTGGTGCAGAATCATGGCATTTCTTCAAAAGAAGCACCTTCCTCTATAGCATAAACAGAAAACACATCATTTAGATAAAACAGGGATCTTGAATTGTTTTGGAGCTTTAGCATTCCCTGGTGCTGGGCATAACGCTCCTTCACTTTGACCTTTCCAAAATTCTTTTTCCCTTATTTGTACTGCAAATTCTTCAATTTGGTCAAAACCCCATGTAACACCTTTGTACTCTATTTACATGGACCCTCACCTCTGTCAGCCCTGCTGGCTGATGGGAAGACAATTTGAGGTTCAATTCCTTTTGTCAGCTTATTATGTGGAAAAAATCCTGTGTTTCAAATGCAAGAAATGTTTGCACAGAGTATCTATCTGGTTGCTGTTTTGATCTGATATTTAGGACCCAGTAATTTTAGTGAGCTCACTGAAAGATCAAATAATTCTTTTATAGATAAAAGAGATATAGGAATTAAATACGTGTTATTGGTACTTGTGCACAGTATTATTTGTGTATGTAATTTATGTTAAGAAAAGTCTCACTTGACACAGCCTTAATTATGATGATTCAAATATATTTTTGTTAGCAATGCTACTGCAAGCTGTATTAGCAGAAAATGCCACCTACATGCACTGGGGATTGTAGCCAGAAACAATATACTCCATCTTCATTTTATCTTTCAGCACGTAGACCTTTTTAAATTATTCAGCTGTGCAAACTGTAGGCAAGAAAAGCAAAACCAACACCCTCCCTCTTGAGAAATAAACCCCAAACCCTCTAGGTAGGGACCTAGCTGGCATTTACCCAGATGGTGCATAGTAGCTCAAGATATTTCTTTTATGTATCTGCATATGAGGAAAAAGAGCAAGAGGATTCCACTGGGGGAAGTTTCACTTAATAATTTTGATGGAAATTAATTTATTATAGTTTGCAATTTCAGTACAAACACAAACGTGCTTTTAATTCATCCTTCCTTGATTATGAAGATGCTCTGAATGCATCCTTCCTTGATTATGAAGAACTTACAGAAAAACATACAAGGCAGCAGCCATGACACAAAACCAGAGGTAGAATGCATTATTTAAATGTCCTAGTTGTAGACATACACCAGATAGAAAGCTTATTAGATTTCAGTGTTGAGCAATTAGATTTCAGTTTGGAGCTTGTTTTCATAAACTTCCCTCCCCACTAACTACTGGCAAAGAGGAAAAAAAATGCTAACTAATTACAGATTACTCTAAAAATTAGCTTAAAAACTAAAAATTAGTCTTAAAAAACTGCAAATTCTTTAATATCGTACACACAACAGGAGAAACCTATACTTAAAAGGCTGGTGAATGTAGCTTGTCATTCTGAGAATTCTTCCCTGAAACATGGGATATTTCTGTGTAGCTGTCTCAGACACATGTGAACTGAGGACAAATTAAAGACTTCTTCCCTGCAGGGATTTCTTTCCAGTACATGTATGGCTAGAATCCAGCACTGGTCTTACTGTATAGTGACCTTTGTTGCTGGATTTGTTTATGCTGCTTTATGATGTCTTTGGCACATTTCAGTCTGCTGTCTTTCTTACAGTGTCTGAAAAGGCAGAATGTAAGGTTGGCTTGGAAGGACTCGAAAGAATTATTGCAAAAGCAAACCAAAATGGTATGAGGAGAGAGGTTTGTATAAATATTCAGCAAGCTATGAAGAGCTTGTTGTGTGCACACTTAGGCATGTGGATCACAGTACATTCACACGTCTTCTTTGCACTCTGCAAAAAAAAAAAAAGTTCTTTGAGAAGGAGAAAATTTTTTTCTGGTGAAGTGCAATTTGTAGATGTTTGCTGAAATGAGCTCTAGCACTGACCTACACTGATAAAGAGCTCTTTGTACTGGTATTTGACTCAGGTTATTTGCAGCACTGCATCTCAGCTGATGCGTGGCCTTTGATGAAGACAGAGCAGTCTAGTCTGCAATGTCATTACTGCTACTGGTAACATAGGTGATAATGCTGCATTTCCTGACATTTACAAGTGAAACAAAGTATTATGTCCTTCATTTATGACCTGGAGGACATTCTGACTTAAAATAGGATATGGAGCAGAGCCAAAAATGGTTCAGATGTTAGTGCAAAGGAATTAAGAGTTGATCTTGTACACAGAGCTGAAAAATGACAAGATGTTGATCCACAGGCTTAGAACTGTAGTCTGTGCAATGGGTAGACTTACTTATGCAGGTGTCTAGACATTCTTGCTGTGGTAATAAATAAGTGCTTAAAGCTTTGAGTTGTGGGTAACGCTTGTAGAAGAATCCAAACTTCAGACCTTTATAATAATAGACTAATACTGTGAGAAAAGTTCTCACAAAAACAATTAGGTAAGTAATGTGTTGCTAGTGTATGTTAGGTTGTTAGAGCTGAGAACTGATAATAAAATGAAATCGCCTAATCTAGGTGGTAGTGTGGGTTTTGGGCTTTTGTCTCCTACATTTAGTTACAGTGAAAACATTGGTTCTTGAAGGGTCACTGAAGGTCTATTTATAGAAAAGGGAGAGAAATAGGGATTTTAAGTTTCGATTCCTCTGACCTAGTTTAGGTTCTTACTTTAGGACTACATGAATCGTGTTCTTGAAATACCTCTGGGGCAAGATGAATTACGCTCTCTGAATTCAGTTTCAGTCTCCCAGGGATGCATTTTTCATAGAAATGTAAGAAGCCAGATGTTTGCAACATTGGTGTTGGGGGATGGAGCAAGATCTAGTATCCAAGAGACTTCACCTATGGATTAAAAATAAATAAATAAATAAGGATTTGTGAGGGCAAGTAAAAGTACCAGCTCCATGTAGAAGCCACAGAAACCCTCATCCATGTCCTCTGAGCTGAAGGCCCAGTAGTTAGTTTTGATTTCCTGACTTGTTCGGTTTTGTTTATGAATGTAATTTGGATTTGCTTTAACTCCAACTTTCAATTCCTGTCCTATTTTCAGTTGGACTAAAGCTGAGTGACTATAAAAGTTGACAACCAAACTTTCAGGAATGGTTGGTTCTGAGGTCTCTGTTCTTGCCTTTCTAGTTTCAAGCATTTTCTGTGGGACTGACTTTTAGAGAATGGCAAACTTCCCTGTGGGCTCCATCAGCTCTTCTGCAATGTGACTGGACTTTGATATGGCAATTTTTCATTTTCTGATAATTATAGGCAAAGTATGAATTTGCATAGCTCAGTATAAGTAGGATCACAAGACTGATGATAATGCAGAATGCTTATACAAAGCATGTCTTGAAGGCTGCTTCGATAATATTTGTAAATGCATAAACACAATAATATGATACATATCCAAACATAGTTCAGGAGGATATGTATTTTCTCTGATTTGTTAAAGTACTGTAACTTGTGTCAATTACATCAGGATAATTTTTGACTTCTCCTCATATAACTGATGGATAGGTGACAAGTGATTTGTTATGAATAATTGTTTACTAGAGAGTATGTCTGACAGCTCAATTACTTTTTTGTTTTACCTCATTTTAAGCCTCCTTCAAAACTCGAAGCTGGCGTCTGGAAACACTGCAGTGCCTGCCATCTGTTTTAAATGGGCAAAATATCAGATTCTTCTATATTTTTAAAGTAATTTTGATAAATCTGTTGCAAGTTTGTTACACTATGAAATTCTATCTAAAACCGTATGCTGCCTCTTGAGTAGATCTTCCTCTCCTGAATTTATCCTGTTCATAGCACTTGCTTCCTTAGACTCTTGGCAGAACGTCGTTCCTTCTATCTTCTGGAATTTCTGGGGTAGCCCAGAATTTAATGAATGATAAGTGAGACAGAGAGATCCTTATGCAGTTCCTTTATGAACTAGATGCAAGTTTTCCCAGCCTGCATGAAGAAATGATTAAATGCAGTTAGCTGTTTAATGTTCTTTGTTGCAAATAACCTAGAAAGTACTTCATTGTGCAAGGATCATCGTTCTGTAATCCTTCATTTCAAATACTGAATGGAAAGGTTTCATGAACATTTTTAGTTCTGTATCACTGTGAATGAATCTACCATCTTTGTCAAGTAATGAGTCTACACCATTGTTAGAATTTCACTTGTTCAAAATAAACTTAAAGGCAATTTCTCATTTGATCCAACTCCACCATCCACAGACTCTTCTGTCACCTTTAGCTTCCCTTATCACATGTATATATTTTGAATCTTCTGCCATACATTGTTCTCTAACTACTTAACATTTTGTTTCTCAATGGCTTTAAACTGGCAGAGTGTAGACTTAGTCTAGATATTAGGAAGAAATTCTTTACTGTGAGAGTGCTGAGGTACTGGAACAGGTTACCCAGTGAGGCTGTGAATGCCCCTCCCTGGAGGTGCTCAAAGTCAGGCTGGATGGGCTTTGAAGCAATCTAGTCTAGAGAGAGGTGTCCGTGCCTATAGCAGGGGGGTTGGAATGAGATGATCTTAAAGGTCCCATTCAATCCAAACCATTCTATGATTCTATGATTCAATGTCCAACATTTTTTTCATTTAAGAAAAGCTAAATGCAGCTCAAACTTCTCTCCTACTTAAAGAGGCATGGCAAGTACCTCAAATTCCTAAGACACTGTGGAGTCTAGGTAAAAGAAGAATGAGCAGGAGGGAAGACAACCCCATGGTGGGAAGAGAATCACAATTTGATAACGACAACCCATTGCAAGGATTTCACCCAGTTAGGCTTTGCATTTTGTTTTGAGTCAATTGTACGTGATATTTTCGGTTAGCTAGTATGTCCTTCATTAACAGGAAATCAGGCGTGATGGACTAAAGGCTTTTATACCTACTGTACCTTCATTTTAGAAAGACTTCTAGCATTCTACAATGGCAACCTTATATGCTTGTCAAAGAAATGTGAGCTGTGTGAATATAGATTCAGAACTGGTTTGAAAACAATACTGTGAAAGTATTTACTGATGGATCATTGTCAAAATAGAAGGATGTATATAGCAGCATCTGTTTCTATATGCTGTTCAATACTTTCATTAATAACCAAGATGATGGAGTACAGAGCTCAGTTATTAAATTTGTAGATGGAAAAAAGCTGAGGGTGAATATACTGAGAATGGTATAACAATTTAAAATGATCTTGACAAATTGGAGGTAGTATCTGAAAATAATCAGATACTGATCAATGGAGAAGCATACATTAGCCAGGAGCTATATGTTTCATAGACAGAATGGGTGAAAGTAATTTAAAGAGCAGTTCTGCAAGAAAGGACATAGGGGTTAAAGTTGGGCATAGAGTGGACTAGCTCAACATGATTCAGCAGTGTCATATTGATGGGAGAAAAGACCACACTTCTTTGGGATCAAAGAGAATTTATAACCTTAAGTGTAGCCTCTAAGACATGAAGGAATTCTTCCTATTGATTCAGCATTTAAA
The DNA here is from genome assembly GCF_019238085.1 of Lagopus leucura. Classification (NCBI taxonomy): domain Eukaryota; kingdom Metazoa; phylum Chordata; class Aves; order Galliformes; family Phasianidae; genus Lagopus; species Lagopus leucura. The sequence goes on along the minus strand of NW_024962268.1, from coordinate 6,062,585 downwards.
GGCTTCATTCAGAGTAATTTGCCAATTATACATGGAACAGTTGGATGGAATTCAGTGGAGAAAAAATGGGAATGTCAGGTGTTTGAAAATGTGACCTATGAAAAATGATTGAACAAATTGGGTTATTTAACCTGGAAAGCAGAGGATTGCAGGAACACAACAATCTTCAAATACATGAAGGATGGTTTCAAAAAGAGGGAATAATCCATTCTTCATGTTCTCTGCCTAGAAATAATAGGTATAAACTGCAGCTTAATTGGAAGGAGAATGAAGCACTGGAATAAATTACCTAGAGAATTGGTGGAATCTCCATCTTTTAAAGTCCTTAAGAATGAACTAGTAAAATACCTGTCAGAAATGACGTTGACATAATTGTTCTTTCTGGGGCAAAGCAATAATATACTTAATGACATATTGAGGTTCCCTCCAGTCTTGTGCCTCCAGAGAGTTATTGGATGTCAAATATGTACCAATTGAGGGATATGAAAAGTTCTACAGTTCTGTTTTCAGTAACTGAATAAATGAAGACACAGGAACTAGAAAATCAAATCTACTAATTCTAATTGTAAGAGGTAAATTTACACCAAATTTCTTGAATCCTCAAGAATGAGGATTCTTGAACTTTGATTATCCTTTATGGGTCCTAGTTTATTTTTGCATAATATAAAGTAGAAAACATAGAGGTAATACTTGATGCTGTGACAAAACTCCAGCTTCCTAGCTAGACTTCCTAGAAATCCCTGTTCATTTTTTTTTGCAAAACATTTATATGCAGCATATAAAATATATAAAATGATGATAAAAATGGTCATGTTTGGTCTCTTGTGTTTCAACGTATTTACAAATATAAACGGAAGTAAAAAAGAATGCAATCTGTAAGTGGCATAGATGGTTGTTGAAGAAGTTTGTTCCATACTTGGGCAGTCATGAGACAAAAAAGTCAATCAGTTTGACTGGATAAAGAATAGCTAATTCAAAGCAAGCAGCAGCAGAAGGACGGGTTTCATTAAAATCAAGGTATCGGAGCAGAGAAATTGCCTTATGGTATGAATACACAGCTGAGTTGTTCACAATTGGCTTGTGTTTTCTAGTAAGGAGAAATGACAGTTTTCTTAGCTAAATCTGTGCTACCCTGCAGGAACAGAAACGTTTTCTTCCAGTAAAAAAATACCAACTCCAAATTTAAAGGATTCCAGGACTCTGCAGGTCTTACTCCATTAAAACTAAATAAATATATTAACCTGCAGAAATACTGCTGCTCTTTAGCAATGTGTAATAAAAGTTGGAATACACAATTTTTTTTACACAGAAAAACAAAGAATATTTTTCCTGTTCACTGAGAGTATTTTTTACTATGTGGAGACTTAAATAATCAAACTAGAGAGGATCGATCTGTGGTTGTCTGTTTTTACATATGATTAAATAAACAAATTCTTATCCAACTACTGTACCTCTCCCAGAAAAACACTGAAGCTTTAGCTGAAAGTTGTCAGTTGTCAGTGGTAGGTTGTATCACAGTACAATACTTGCAGTAATTCCTTAACTAATAATTCCTCATTAAAAATAAAATAAAATAAAATAAAATAAAATAAAATAAAATAAAATAAAATAAAATAAAATAAAACATAATAAAATTATATTCCAGTTTGAAGTCTCTTACTTCAGTTTCCTGCTATTTGATCTTGCTACATGCTTGTCTAAGATACTGACAAACTCTCCCTGTGGTATGGCGCCACGTTGGAGAGCTGCAGCCTGTGGGAAGCCCATGCAAGATCAACTGGGGAAGGATGGCATGCAGTGGGAGGGTCCCATGTGGAGCAGGGGCAGAGAGTAGCCATGAAGAGACAAAGTATTACAGACTGACTGCAGCCCCCATTCTTCATTCTCCTGCACTTCTCAAGTAGAGGAGATAGAAGAGGGTGATGGGGGAAAGGTGTCTGCAGTTTGCTTTTAGTTCTCACTGCTCTGGTCTGTTAGCAACAGGCAACAAATTGCATTAATATCCCTTATGCTGAGTTTATTTAATCCGTGGCAGGCACTGCTGAGTGATCTCCCTTTCCTTACCTCATCCCACACGCCATATTCTCCGCACATTTTCTTCTCTTTTCCTTCTGAGGAATAAGTGTGTGAGACTGGCCTGGTGGGTCTGAGCTGCCTACTGGTGTTGAACCAGCACAGTTTTTCCTAGTGCATAACACTTGGGTCTTGAGGAATTTGAGGTAAGGACAATAACTGGGAGAGAGAGTGAGCAAAATGTGGACTGGACGTTGTCAGAATGTTAATAGCTATGGGGAATTTGCGTGGTTCTCCTGCGGTGAAGGGACTAGGGGAGAACTGTGTGTGAATTGTCCACCTTTGTCAGTGTTATAAGGATTTTATGGTGACTTTGGTGTGGGGAATTCTTTTCCTTAATGTAAGTGAAATTTGTGAAAATTATGTGACATATGTTGATGAATATATATTTTAATGATAATTCTTAAATATAGTTTTCACGGAGTGACTAATGGAAAGAATTACCGCATGAATAAAAATAAATAATAATTAATACATATGTGAAATAGAATATGTGAATAAATGTGAAAATGTATTTTCTTGCATTGCTGACTCTGGAGTGAGCTCATAAAGCTAGATGGCAACACTGGTGCCACAGTTCTATGATATTAAGCACAGTAATATGTATATCACCATGGTCTGAGAAACTGAATGTCTAAGTATTCTACAGATACCATAAAAATACCCTTGACTTCAGCCACGCTAAGATGCAAGAGCAGTTGCAAGTATTCATTTATGAAATCTCAGATTATTCAATTATAGATATCAGAAATGGAACAGAATACAATCTCTTACTTATTCTAAGGCCAAATCTGAAATTGTTCTCTCCTACTTTGTATTGGGCAGTCTGACCTGATCACGTGATCAGAATCTCTTCTCTGTACACCTCCAACATCAACAAGTTAAATTAACTGACACTACAGGAAAATTATAGGGAAATTGTATACAATCACCCTTGCTTTGAAAACTGATTGTTTCACATTCCAATTGATTGGCCAAGCACTTATATCTCCTAGCATGGCCTTAGCATGACCTGTTAATGACAGCCACCAGCTAAATCACTGCTTGAGTTCTTTCTAGCTGAGTAACCTTGTATTCCAAGCTCAGCACAAAGCCTTCCATTCACAGAATCAGTGAGACTTAGAAAACCTGTCTTCTGCCAGTCACATCTTCGGTAACTATGGGAATGCTGCAATACTGGTTGTTGTTTAAAGCACAAAAATGACATAAAGAAATCACTTTGGAGTGATAATGGGCACAGGGGTGACCAATCATCAGTCACTACTTCAACATTCTGTGACTTTTCATTTAACTTCATTTAATGCATTTTCTGTGCCCAGCTTCCAGACATTAAAATTACATGGGGTGAAGGATCTGGTCTCTCATGTTGCACTCCATCAGTCTTTGCAACCATTGGAAATGTTATCTGTAATGACTTTGTTTTTTTCCTACCTCATTTATTAAAAAGTGTCTTGTTACAGGGCCAAAGGTACCCTGGGGAGCCACACTGGTAACTTGTCCATTCAGTGATGGTTCCCCAGAAGCACCTATTGATGAAAACACTCTGAACCTGCACAAGGACAGCCCAGAATAAATGCTATATACTTGATATGTTTAAAATGTTTTTAGTCTTCCGAGTCTGACTGACTTTCAAAGTAATGTGCCCTAATGGCTCCAAACTTCCTGGGAATTGGTGGCTCAGTCAACAGTTCCTGCTGCTGATAATTTACCAGGCAACAACAATACTTCAGTGTATCGACATACTGCCATGTCAGTGTTCTGGTGCCTCACCAGCCATCATGATTTATCTGTGATTGATGAAGCATTGAAAGAAGAAGCTAAAGCACTACTGACAGAAAATTGCTGGATTTGATTAATTTTAGCATGGAACATGCTTATTTTCCTGTGTGGTAGCAGTGAAAATTGGTGAAGAAGTCAAACCTAACACAATATTTCTCCTGACTGAAAATCTCTTGAGATATTTTTGAATCCCAGGATTTGGAGATATAGTAAGTAGTTATGGAAATGTTGGAAAAATGAAATGTTTCTCTATACATTTCAACAGAACTATAGTAATGGAGGACAGAATGGGACATGTTGGAGCTGACTCTGAAAGTGAAAATTAGGTAAGGTTAATAATGTTGTTCATCTGTGGAAGATACAGGATTATCTGTCAGAACAACTCCTGTTAATTAAATGAAGTACTTTTAGGATCATGTATTTGATGTAAACATTATTGCAGAAGTTATTAATATGATAGGATTTTTTAAACTTTAGGGAGTTTGCATATTTAGATGGCAGTTTTCAGTAGACAATAACTTGAATATTCTGGCTGTCCTTGGAGCTGCAGACAGTTTGATGTTTTAGAGCTGTCAGTGCACTGATGTGTCCAACCATTTTAACTGTCTATCTTCTCTTGCACCAAAGCTTATAAAAGACTGAAGACCTCATTTTAGATTACCAGACTAAATGAGAATAAATCTAATTAACTGTGCTAAGTACATATATATTTTTTCTTAATGGAAAGAATGGAGGATCTAGAAAGACCTTTCCAATATTGATTCAGTTACTTATACACAAATGCATAGATTACATGACCTCAGTAATACCACAGCTGGAGTCATTTGTCTCAGCATAGTAGTGAAAAGGCAGTAGTGAAAAAACAGTTTTAGAGACTCTTTCAAGCTCCCCATCTCCTGGGGTTGTAAACATAAGCAACCAACCTGTTGTTATTTTGACACTGAAAGCCTGCTATTATTGCTATTATTTGAGTCATGTATTTAACCTGCCTTATTTTGTGTTGTGCAATCTTTTCATGTGTATTCTATGTTTACATTACAAATATGTGAAAAGATTGCTATCAAGATTTACGGATCAGACTCAAAAGCTAGAAATGCCAGATTGCCAGTGGGGAACAGAGTCTTACTGATAATTGAACAGTATATATGCCTTAGGAAACAAAATAATTTTGAACAGCCGTAATTCTGGAATTTCCCACATCTTCTGCTAGATAAATTCTGTGCTTAAGCATATTTACTAGTTGCTTAGTAGCTCCTGAAAAATTCCTGGAAATGTACCATTCTATTGTGAGGATAATTGACTAGGCGTAAAATGCTTATTTTAGTGGTAAATGAGCAGTGTAGAATGTGTAATTTATTTCATATATGTGGCAGATACATCGAGTGCTTTTTGAAATCATAACGAGAAGATCTAATAAAAAATATCTTTATCAGTCAGATTCACTTCTTGAACAAAGTTTAATGTCAGATTTGATTAAAGTCAATAGTGGAGAACTAAGAAAAGCATCCACTATCCCCTGTTGCAAGGTTATCATGGAATCACAGGATGATAGAATAGCTTAAGTTGCAGCAGATCATCTAAAGATCATCTAGTTACAACCCCCTGCCATGCGTTAGACTGCCAGTTTCTAGATCAGGCTGCCCAGGATCCCATCCAACCAGGCCTTGAACACCTGCAGGTTGCATTCTCCCTCAGTTCACTCAGACCGTGCTCTATGCTTCTGTCCTTGAACTCAGCAGATTCCCTAGCCTTGGCTTCATTTAATTTTTTTTGCAAGAGCTGTTGAGTTTTCCAGCAGTTATGTGTCAGTATTCATACTAAAAACCACCAGAAGTGTCATTCTTTTCACTTCTCACCATATTTTAGAAATTACCTTTGCTTATCATATCCAATAACACTGAGTTAAAACAGGGACACAGTTCTTATCACCGAATACTGGTTAAATACTTTGAATTTATGGTATTGCTGCTGTTGCTTACTTGCTATGATTGTAGCAGTTTGGAGACATGCTTTAGTAGATTTGGCAATGCTAGGTTAATGGTGGGGCTCGATGATCTTGTAGGTCTTTTCCTAAATGATTCTGATTCTATGATCCTGTGATTCTCTAAGTAGCCCAATTAAAATTGTACTACAGGAAAGAATTAATTCCCACTCTATTACTTAGTAATATTAGCCTGGATAGAGGCAAGGAGAAAAAAATCTTTAAAGAGAAGAGTGTGAAGTATGAAAAATAAGTTTCTGTACATGCTGAAATTGGATTCCACAGGATGCATCTTACAAAAATACCAAAGAGAGTTCTACAATCCTTTTATCTGTCACATTAGGCATAACACTTATGATTTATTGTGCTTGGGGATTTCTTTGATTTTTAATGTTGCATTTATCCAAACCAGTGAACAGTGAACTCCAGATGGATTTTTGTACACTCAATTTACATCTGCATACTTTAAATCCCATTCTGGTAATTAGCCACAGATAGTCAGGTCTATGATACATAAAATATTCCCTATGCTAGTCTACCTGGATCTGTTTATCTACTTTGAGTTTTTTTATTACTCAGTATCTTAAGTAGAACAAGGCCCAGATTTGGCCCTAACTCCAGCAAAAACATGCTGTTGGTTGTATCTGTAGCATCACCTCACAGAGTAACGCTTCCTGGTGAAACATAATCAGCATCTCACTGAGCCTGCACTGTTAAAAAGACAGAATAAGAAGAGATTTAAGGATACAGAATGATATGATTGATTGTTGAGGTCTTTTTTAGAATGTTTTAAGTCGGAAAATTTGTTTTATTGTCAGAAGAGGGGGTACACAAAAAAGGGAGAAAAACAAGGTTGGGGACAAAGGGAAATGAAAGGGGTTTTTGGCAGGCCTTCATAAAGGCTGGCATGGGGAGAGAGCTGATGAAATCACTGTGGGATGCATACAGTCAACTGGACAAAATAAAATTAGTAAAATTTGTCATCACAAAAAGTTAACCAAATTTTTCCAAGACTCTATAAGCAATCAGAAAACTAACCCAAGTATATTCCCCAAAACAAGATTTAATCCACAAGCAAGTCTCCAATGGGAAGGTGATTTTTCAGTCTTCTAGATTTACTAAATCTCATTATTGTTGCTTTGCACTTAGAATTAAATATATAGCATTTTCAGGCAAAACTACTTGTTATATAAGTTACAGAAAGTTATCAGCTCAGCCATTTTTCCTGTTTGAACAGAAATCTCTGAATTCATCAGAACTCGATCTATTCCAAGACTGTGTGTGCTTATGTGCTGTTGTGCAAGTACAGATAATTCAGCTGGATGTGTGCATACGTTACAACATTTTTAAAAGCATCTCCTCCTGCAGACTAGAAAATTTTCTACTTGTATGTTTGCTTTAATTCAGCTAAAACTGGCCGGACAGCTTTGTTTGCTGTCCAGACAGTATTTCAATCCTAGCTTCTGCAGGGATCTCAGAAAACATACAAGACAAAATGAGAGGCTGCTTTTGCATTTTGTTGTTCACAAATTGAAATTACTGAAACTTTTATCAGTTGTTCCAAATTTTTATCAATCAGAAACTTTACAAAGTTGGAAGAGTAAATTAAGCTGATAACTAGAGCTCTTCTGCAACCTTCTGAAATTCTTATTTATCACAAATAAATAAATAAATTAAATAAATAATAAATAAAAGTAAAACAAATACTAAAATGGTCTCCTAATAGATACTATGCATTTCTGGCTCTGAATGAAGAAACAAAAGCTTATCAGCATATGGTGTTGCTTCATGTTCGTGCCCTTGTAATTTCACCTGATGAAAACACTGAGAATCACATATATTTACCTGGCCTTTCTGCAATCAATTACACCTGGGTAAACTGTACATTAAAATGCTCTATTCTGACTTAATATTGTTTTATTCGCCTTTTTCTATAGTTTAAAAGAATATACAAAACACAAGACTATGCTTGGACCCTGTGTCTTTAGGAGAAGATCTATCAGAGGATAAATTTCAGGGCAATCACCACTAGCAGGAAAAGAGTTTTTTTGGCTTTTCTGTCTCTCCAGGCAGGAATTACATGAAATGTCTTCAGGTCTTCCATTCTACCATTTGGAAAATCAGCAGATGTGCATCCATGGTCTATCTATCTGCTTCTACTATGAATGATAAATATATTTTACATTCATAAAAGGGGAAGCACATACCTTCAGCATGGCTTTTATTAAAAATTTAAAGACAGCACTACAGGAGTTGCTGGGTGAAAGAGCACAGTGCACATCTCCTGTGCAACTGCATCCAAATCTGCACAGTCTGCTCCTCAGCACTTTCTACTTCTCAGGAGGTGGATGGGGGCGGTGGGGAAGAGCAGCTTCTTTGAAGTGCAATGCATTATTTTGGAGATATACTTAGCATAACTCTTCACATTGCTTTAAATTGCTTGTCATGATTTGGGGGGGTAGGGCACTGCTGGCAGAGTGCCACAGCCTGCTGGGCTATGCTGTGTTTGCCTAACAAGCCTCATAAGCTTTCATTAATGTTACATAGAACAGTGCATACAAAACTGCAGCGGAGGGTCTGTCAGAGCTGGTACATGTCTTGAGGGAACAGATGTACAAAATAAATGTTACGCAGCAAAGTCACATTTGTGAGATCTTTCCAAACTTCAAATTTGCACTATACTACTGCACGTGTACAATATTGGCTCCTTCAGTCTGTTTGTGCCAGAAGGAAAGGAGTGCAAAGTAGTCATGGTCTGCCAGTATGGGAGATGTCTGATGAGGGATATACAGGATTTTTAAAACAGAGAATGGCAGGTCTGTAGATATAGAAATGCTCAACAATAAGACCAGTGAGAGGCTTCCACACAAGCAGTTTGACAGTGAAAAAAATCATTTGTAACATTTGCAAATGCTGAGCAAGCAGCATAAAAATGGAGGAAGTTTGCTTTGAGTGGATGGCTAGGGGGGTGTATATGCAGTCCTTTTGCTCTTGGTCCAGTGTAAAGAAGAGCACTGTTGCTGCTCACCTGCCTCTTGGTGGCTCCACAGAAATTCTTGGTCTTGGCATGGCACCAGTCCATGTTTGCATGGGGAGCATCAAAAGCCTCCGCAGCCTGCTGGTTCAGCTGCTGTGCAGGGAAGGAGCCATGGTTGGCCGCTCTGGCACATTCTGCTTCTCACAACATGGGAGTTTCTCTGGTCCCTCTGGACTGAAGAACTCCAGCTATGAGGCAGATGGCATCTCAACAGAATGCAATAATGAGGAAAGAGAAGCCTAGAGAAACAGAATTTTCCTAACAGCATTTTCTGTTTTCTCCATTTACTGTCCCTAAGCATTCCTATCATCTCCCAGCCATAGCAAAGCCAAGCTATGCTCTGCCATAGCCTTCCCAATGGGCTTCTGACTTCATTTTCACGCAGCCTGCATGCAGACCAAGACCAGTCATACTCATGCTGTGTTTTGGCAGCAGCACAATAGAGCGTGTCAGTTATCCCATCTGCCTCTGTGTCCATCCATACCAAGCACTTCTAACAAACACGTCTTCTCCAACTCATTACGTGTCATGCACAACCAATGACCTTCCAAGACAAGATATTAATAGGAAAGACCTAGCATTCTTAAGTCATGCATGCAGTACACTGAACTTGCTGCTGGTGAGATGTAGAGTGTGACAAGGCTCAGAGAAGCAAACTCTGAGCTTTCTGTGAAAGCTGTCCCAAGCTTGACACTCTGGAACACTTCAGCCCCTATTCAGTCCTTCACACCTGAACTGCTTGAGAGTCTGAGCATGCAGCATATGACTTACATCATAGTGGTTACATCTAACTGTGTAATAGTTGTTTTTCTTCTGTCTTTTTGAAATTTTCAGGGCTGGAAAAGAGAGATTTGTGTCTCTTCGTGTCCGCAAAACTGAGCTTTGCAGCTCTTAAATGTCAGGAAAGATTTCAGGTTCCAAGATTTTCAGTTTCCATGTCCCGGTTTTACAAAAGGGAAGCTCAGAGAGATGAAGAAGAGGAATCTTTGGTCAGGAGTGAGACACCAATCCTGCCTCACCTGGTTATAGAAGTGTTTCTAGCTAGCAAATCCAGATCTGGGGGGTGCATTGCAAACTAGAAAATCCTAAATTTATGGAGTGGGCATGAGCACACCTCTGGTCATTGGTGAAAACTGTTAGTGACTGAGACAATGTGACATAACCGGTATAACCAGTAACCAGTATAACCAGTAACAGTGCCAGATAGCACATAATCTTTCTTTGGATTACAGTATGATGTACTTATACACTTATTTTGTCTTGTCTGTTGTTTTATTGGATTGCAAACACAGTTATCAAAAAATAAGCATTTAAAAGTATATATATAACAGATTTAAAGACCAAGATCCTTCCTAGCTGTGCCAGTGGCACAGCTTAGGATATAGGCAGCTTGACCTCTGACTGTTAGGGCTGACCTTCTCTAAATCGGCTTCCATGCAGACATCTCCTCTGTCTCTTCGTTAGCTATAGCTCCCTTTAGGGCTGTTGAGATTTGCTTGCTCTCTCTCCTTTCTTTCCTTGTTAAAGCTTCCTTCCTGTTCTCACTTGGATTTATATCTTTAAGGCCTAAGTCCTCTTTTCCTCCCCAGCTTCCAGAGCTGGACTGTAAAAGTGCAAGTGTCTGTATGCAGCTTTGATTTTTCTCTTCCCTTTCCTCCCATTCCCACTGGCTTTCTTTTGTGTCCGCTTTCTAGTGCATTTTTTGGTTAATACTTCTCTTGTATTTTTCATATTTTAAAACAGTAAAATGTGATGAAATACAGAATTCATTAACTGTGATCTCTGTATATAAACTAAAGAATTTCAGCTGACAATACTAATGGTGAATCTGGTGTCAAAATTACTTTTTCTCAGACACCATTGCATTCTCCAGGCTCTGTGTCACTAGGTGTCTCAAGTGCTTTCCAGAAACTCCCCAGTTTCTTTTCTCCCCCGCTGCAGGACAGCAGCTTTCTTGCTGTTACATGGCCACAGACCAGGCTGTACTGCAAATGCACAGCACACAGGGCTGCCTGGGAGAAGGGAGTTCTCTGAAAGCCTGCTGTGCTTCTCAGTGTGCAAGCAAGTGGCAGCTCTGTGGTAAGTGTAAGGCTAGATTCCTTTCAGAGGGTGTAAGCTGTGTGTCCTTTTGGGTATGGTAGGGCCGTGTCTGTACTGAGAGCACCATCTGCCTGTCCCTGTGGCACCCACTGGAGCTGAGGCCTGCAGGCTCCCCTCCCTCCTTGCTCAACCCAGGAGCACCCTCAGCTCTCAGCACAACATGAAAGTTGCAGCCCTTGACATGAGGCTTATCATTTCAAACCTGGTGCACAGCAGCACTTGGTAAATAGTCCTTGCCAGTATGTGAAAGTCTCTTGCTATCGGAATTAATCGGCTTGTCTTGGCTGTGATGAGTTTGCAGGTGCTGTCAAAGTTTGCAGGGGCCACTTTTGGGTAGGGGATGTTATTTGTGTATTGTGTCTTTCTTCCGGGAATAGCTAGTCCTGTCATGTGCACATCGAAACTTCCCTCTGGTTATTTAGGAAGGAGATCAACAGTTCTTAAAAGGGCCTCTGCTTTTCTTTTCAAAATACACATTTTAAAGTGTTGGCTGGACACTGTCTCCTTACATCTGGCTGCTGGCACATCGGTATTTATTTTATCCTAGATTTAGAAATAAATAAAAGCCTACCTCTTCACACTGACAGAGAAGGAAAAACAAACAAACAAAAACAAAACAGAAAAAAAAGAAAAAAAATAAAATAAAAATGAAACCAGAAGAAATCCAATTTACTTTGCTTTCAGATAACTTGATGGTTAAGTTCCTAAGCATCAGAGCACCTGATATTAATTATGAGCACTGAAATGAATGCCTGTCATTTGAGCACAGAGGTAATGTATTCTCATTAATAGTATCCAGTTACTGACACTTCAAAATATTGCCTATCAAGGCTTTCACAATGCAAACAGAAAAGCAGAATATAATCTTAGATCTGAACTAGGTGAATTAAAATAAAATCAATTTCAATGCATCAATGTATATTATTAATTTTCACTTAAAACCTTATCAAATGGTATTTAGCCTGAGTAACTCTAGTGAGGCTAGGTGCTCTAGTTACTGAATTGCACTGGATGCTTGATATCCTATTTTCATGAGAAAAATTGCCTGGCTAAAAGGATAATTACTATGCTAAATATTACTGCTCTTTCCTCTTTCTGCAAACAAAGCTGAATAGCAAAGTGATTGGTATATAAAATGTGTCTGTATATGGGAATAAAGAACTGAAACATTGGCAATAGGAAAGCTTTGCATTCAGTATGTAGTGTGAAAAGACATTAAAATATTGCAAATCAAAACACTCAGCTAAGATGCTATCTTTTATTTTATGAAGAGCCATAGTACATTAGTCAGCTTTGTGGGGAATAAAAAATGTGATTTAAAAGTTACACACTTCACCAGTACATAATAAGGCTTACAAGTCAGAATACAGCTTCTTTTGTTCTTTCCATTTTAATATAAACTCTCTACACGTGCAGTTTTCCTTCCTAGAACTTTCCAGCTGACTTTCTTTAAGGTTAAACATGCTCCAGCATTTATATGTGGGCTAGGAGGAATCTGCTGTGAGGAGCTAAAAGAATTTCCAGCATTATAACTTTTCTGTTAGGGATGAGCTGAGATGGAAGAATACTGCTTAGAGTTACTTATGAAGATCCTTTAAAGCTCAGCCTGAAGAGAAGTCGGTGATCACTCCCTCCTAAGTCAGGCACATAGCTATGGATCGCTACTTCATTCTCCCAGGCTGATTAAGCCTTACAAAGACTGTGGATGGTTATCAGGTAGTATGGTATTCAAAGCACCTTTTCCAGCATGCGAAAGAGTTTGTGTTCAATTAAACTGTCTGCCTGTGATGCACAGCTAGTGTGGGCATCACTGTGGGACGTGCTTTCATAAAAACTTCTTCATTGCAGTCAGAATCTCCATCCTCAGGAAACAGAGTGGGTCCAATCCTTTTAAACTCCATTAACCTCAGGATTATTTGGAGACACACAGGCATTCAGCAATTAGGTCTTATATGAAACATATGTTATTTATTAAAGTAATATGTTAACAGTTTTATTATTCATCAAAATTTATTTGTAACTGTGTCCACATAACAAAATCCTCGTGTAGTACATTATTAACATGCAGAAACAAGAGTTTAAATATGTTACAGGTAACCTTTACCTATAGTGCCTCGTGCTATTAAACATAGCTGGAGCAAAAAATGACCCACTAAGCTTGCAACTTTTTTTTTTTTTTTTTTTTTTTTGTGATGCCAGAGAGAAAATGCTCACTGGATATTTGACATCTAATTTTCAGTAAGTCTGTTCTACCAGCAAAAAGAAATTGCTCAGGTTTTCCATGCTGATCTTTCTTTCCACCACATTGCTTTACATACTGCTGACCATGTTCTGGCTGCTTGTGCTCCACAATGAGAGGGGAGCAAACAGTTGTACTCTGATGCTTGTATTGTGCCAAAACACTTCCAAGGTGAATTTTGGGTAAGAAGTCAACTTCTGCTCCTATTTACTGTGCTACACTTCCAGACCCTCCTAACAGGTAAGTGCATTTTTAAATTATTTCTCCAAAGAGCTGCAGTACAGGAAGTACCTCTTCATGCATCCAACCATAATCTGACTTCCATAGATTTGCTGGGGTTGAAGACTACTGGACTTTGAGAGTTTTTGAACAAAAATGTTGGGTAGAATTTATTAAAACAAGAACCTACAGAAAATTCAACACAATTGGATTTGATTTCCATTGAACTCTTAAGTAGGAATTACTCTGTTCTGCCTTAAAATGATGTAGGATAAGTCATTTGTCTTTCATGATCTACAGTTTCCTACATACTTTCTTTGTTTCTTTGCCTAATGATTCATTTCAGCAATATGCTTAATCAATGTTTGCTGATGTTTATGGTCTAATGCTTACTGACAGCAGGTGCAGAAAAAGTAAATCCCCATCTGCATAGAAATCTTGCTGAAACTCAACAGCATGCTATTTTGCTGTAATTTTTGTAGACAGGTGATTTTTCATGGTACCTCCAGAAGGTCCCTCAAAGCTCCCTGCTGTTATTGCTATTTTCCTACCTGCAGCTATCACAAGTTACAGCTTTGTTTGCAGCCTTGCATGAGGTGCCATTTTTATGTGTATCTATTTGTTTTGTTTGATGGACTTTCCTTCAGTTTCAGTTCAGATGCTGCAGTTTGCGTCAGGACTGATTTGGTAGACAGGTGGCCTCCTTTGAAATGTTCCTGCTGTTCACTGAGGCAAAGAAATGACATGACTAGATGTTAAAGGAGAAGAGATCCAGTGTCCTAGGGAGCAGACTTCTGAAAGTTTCATACAGCTCCTGGGAAAATTTGGTCGTTGATGCTGCTTTTGCGAAGATATTTTTTTTCTTTCACTGCTGTTGGGTGGTGGTGTATCAGTAAGATGTGGTTAGGTGTATTTCTCTATGCTGCTACCTAAAGGTGGTTTAAAACTTGGCTTATTGGTTTGAAGACTACATGCAAACAAGAAATATAAGTGCGTTTCTAAAAATGAGGAAGTTTGTTATTCTGTTGCTTTTTAAGACTCACCATTGCTCTCTGGTCCCATTTTAACAAAACCCTCAAGACATAGGAAGGCTTTCTTAACTTGTCTAAACTTTATTAGTGGGTGTTCCTCAGGGGTTGGTGCTGGGTCTGGTCTTCAATGTCTTCATCAATGACCTTGATGAGGGGATAGTGGCCACCCTCAGCAAGTTTGCTGATAACACAAAGTTGAGAGGATTGGCTGACACGCCTGAAGGCTGAGACCTGGACAGACTGGAAAGCTGGGTGGTAAAAAACCAGATGAGGTTTAACAAAAGCAAGTGTAGAGTCTCGCATCTAGGGAGGAATAATCGCATGCATCGATACAGGTTGGGAGAGGACCTGCTGGAGAGGAGCTCTGCGGAGAGGGACCTGGGTGTCCTGGTGGACGACAGGTTGGTCATGAGCCAGCAGTGTGCCCTTGTGGCCAAGAGGGCCAATGGCATCCTGGGGTGCATTAAAAAGAGCGTGGCCAGCAGGTCGAGGGAGGTGATCCTCCCCCTCTGCTCTGCCCTGGTAAGACCTCATCTGGAGCACTGCATCCAGTTCTGGGCTCCCCAGTACAAAAAGACAGGGATCTCTTGGAAAGAGTCCAGTGGAGATGGACACACAAAGATGGTGAAGGGCCTGGAGCATCTCTCCTATGAAGAAAGGCTGAGAGAACTGGGTCTGTTCAGCCTTGAGAAGACTGAGAGAGGACCTGATCCAGGTCTATAAATATCTGAGGTGTGGGGGGCAGAGTGGCGAGGCCGGACTCTTTTCAGTGGTGAGTGGAGACAGGACAAGGGGAAACGGCTGGAAACTGCAGCATAGGAAGTTCCGCACCAATGTGCACAAGAACTTCTTTACAGTGAGGTGACGGAGCACTGGAACAGGCTGCCCAGGGAGGTGGTGGAGTCTCCTTCTCTGGAGATGTTCAAGACCTGCCTGAATGCCTACCTGTGCGACCTGCTGTAGGGAACCTGCTTTGGCAGGGGGTTGGACTCAATGATCTCTGGAGGTCCCTTCCAACCCCTACAATTCTGTGATTCTATAAACTTGGTTTTTTTTCTACGAAAGAAACAAAAAGAGTATTGTTTATATCGGCTAATGATTAAAAAAAAAAAAAAAGGCCAGAAGTCTCTTCATCTTTTTGATAAATTATTCTGAATAATTTGTGTTACTTTTTTCAGAAGTCTCAAAGACTTGCCCAAGATCTGAACCATGTTGTACATAATCTTCCCTCAAAATTACTAAACCCAAAGGAAAAATGGAACATAGAGGGCACACTCTTATCCACTGTGACAGAGGAACAAAGCACTTAATTTCTAGCCAGGTACAATCCCCTGCACCTTGTTATCACTTCATATTCTATTCCTTAGACTAAACAATCTGACTTCAAAGACAAGATAAAGCAACATATAAAGAGTTTAGATAAAATAAGAGGAAAGCTACACAGCATCATAATTACAGATTTAGTAAACAAAGCAATATGATGACATATGGGGAAAGTGACTATATAGAATGGAAAAACTCCAAATTTCATGTTAAAAATAAAACAAACAACCTGCCCCCCCCACCTCCCTCAATAAAAATGTACATTTCAAAATGTATATAGAATATGAGAAAGAACAATTACCGGTTAGGGAATTTTTTTGCTTGGTTGAAGAGCTAGGTTTTTAATGGCTTAACTGTATAATTTCACATACAGTTTGAAAATCTTCAGCTCTTTTATTTGATTTTCAGGTAGAAAAAAACTAGATAAGCTAAGCTACTGGTTCAAAGACATAAAATGAAAATCAGAAAATAATTAAACCAGGCCACGTGAGAATAATCTCAAAGCAGGCCGAAGCTAAGCCAATTGTAACTCAGGCTCAGCTGTGCCTATAGAACAAAGGCAAAATGCAATACAGCTGGGAAAAGCTGTAGGAAGAAATGCATTAGAACATTACCCATTACTGTATGGCAGAGAAAAATGAGACTCACTGCTACTAGGTTTGTCAGAAAAGCTTTTGGATGAAAAATTAGCAACCAGCGAAAGCAAATATCTTAATGTCATTATTCTGCAACTGTTTAAAAGTAACTAGAAGATGCCCATGACAAATGTGGCATTGAATGCCAGCTATAACTGAAGCTTCATTTGTAACTTAACAGTTTGTGTCAGGAATACAGTTAAAGAAAATAAATGGAAAGGTTACATTGCCAAGCAAGCTGGAGAGAAGACGTTGAATAGCTGGTATTTGTTAAATGTTCAGAGAGTTGTTTTAGAGCACTCATAAAATGCAGGATGGAGATACATGGAAATTAAATGAAATCTGAAAATAAAACATTTTCAGACCTTTTGTGCAAGCAGACAGAAAATTGTTCCAGTTCCAAACAAGAGGGCTGCACAGGGCAAAGCCCATCACTAGAGTGGTAAAAATTAAAATGAGATTTATTTCTGAAAAATAAATATTATGAAAGGTATCAGGGGAAACGGATTAAGAAGTCAAAACAGCTCCTAATAACTGATCAGTCGTTCTCTCAGAATGCAGAGAACTTTCTGACAGCAAAATAAGCAAGACAATTTGTTACACTACAGGCAGATTTCATAGTCCCAGCTATGGAGCCGGAAGCCAAAATTTGTCTCAAAGAATATTAGTCTACACCAGGTTTCATTTTTCCATTTAACTTGCAAGGGAATTAAGTCTAATCCTTTGAAGCAAATTCTGTTATAAACATATGGGTTATAACAGCTTGCTAATTATATGACATGGGTAAGAATTTCCCGACTCCACTTGCCACTGTTAAGGTAATTACATGCATTAAATTTTGCAAAATAAAACTGAAGCTAGAAATCAGAGACATTCAGTACAATTCTCCAGTTTGCTTTTATTCAAGTAAAGTTTTATTTAAGTTTTTTTTTGCTTTGTTTTGTTTTTTTAAATTAAATTTTAAGGAAAACAGACTTGCCCAACTACATCTGATCCACATCTGTTATATCTGCCTCTAACACAAATATTTGGTAAGTGGCATTTCCTTCAGCATCTTCTTGTTGTTGCTATTGCTAGTTTTCACCTTTGTATCTCCTTTTTCCCTATTGTTAATGATAAAATTTTGCCTAGTCCTCTTCTTGTTATTCCAAAATCATAAAATATGCTTGTCACACAATGGATTTTTGACATCAACTGTGAAGTTGAAGAGAAAAAAAGTTAAGATTTTGAATGAAGAATAAATTACAGGGAAATTAAAACTTGATCCCTAAATAATGCAAGTGAATAAGAATTAAAAAAAAAACAAAAAAAAAAAAACAAGTCATAAAGGGTACGGCGAGACAGTTGTGACCAA